>NC_089833.1:15764546-15907942 GCF_035046505.1 Tiliqua scincoides
ATAGCAAAGGGTTTGGAATGCAGCCACAGCCATTCTTCCCACAGCCTCCAATTTCAGGGAGGCGAGCGACTATTCCTTCCTTGCATGTGGTTTCCGAGCCGGGACCGGAGGAGATTCTCATTCTGTTTCTTGGCTCTAAATCGAAGCATCTGTACTGCCGGCAATGGGGGCCTGTGCACAAGGGGGCAGGTTGGCCAGTGCTGGGGGATGTACGCCCGTTCGTCCTCCTTGTCCCCAGCCCGCAGGAGATGTACCACATTTGCGCTGTTGTTGGAGGCTGAGTATAGGAGTATTGGGATGGGAACCAAACCAACCCAGCAGAAGCGCAAAGGCAAAAATCACACTGGCGGCTCTCCAGCTCTTTGCTTTGCCGGGTATCTGAGGCCTAATCGCTCTTCCCCGGGCTTGTTACAGCATCCAGGGTTGCTTTAAGCCAATTGGACCTATTTCTACCAACTGGGCCCTGTGCCTAAGGGGGCCCTGTACTTGGTTTATGTACTCCAGTCTTGGGAGTAGATGAGCCCTTGGGCCCCGAAGCTGCTCCATTCCCGATTCCTGGATCTGGTCTCCTGGCATCAAGTCTGACTCTTACCTCCCTTCTCAATCCCAACTCCTGGTTCCATTCCAAATTCTTGGATCCAGACTCCTGGCATCATGTCTGACTCTTGCTTCCTTCTTAGTCCTGACTCCTGGCTCCGGACTCCTGGTTGCATTTTTTGCTCCCTTGTGACTTGGCTTCTTTCTCAGTCTGACTCTGAGACTTTCAGTCTGACTCAGTCTGACTCCTGACTCCATTCCCTATTGCTGGATCCAGATTCCTGTCTTTATTATTATTATTATTATTAACTTTATTTTTAGCCCGCCTTACTCCTCAGAGGGACTCAAGACGGCTTACAACAAAGGTTAAAACAAATTAAAAAACGTAATTTAAAAACAGATAAATCAGATAAACAAATAAAAACATATTAACAACAGAAAAAGATAAAAAACAGATAAAAGCATATTAACAACATATCATAAAAACAGTAGTCAGATAAAAAGTAGTCAGGTAAAAGAACATAGAGCAGCAATCATAAAAGGATCAGGACTGCAACCAGGTTTTTAAAAATATATTAATAGATGTTAAAAAGATGTTTAAAAGGCCAGGAACTCAGAAGGCTTGTCGAAACAGAAGGGTCTTCAGGACTTGCCGAAAAGTTTCAAGAGAGGGAGCAGTTCTTAAGTCAAGGGGAAGGGAATTCCATAGCGTTGGTGCCACTACTGAGAAGGCCCTATTTCTTGCCGCTGCCCCACGTACCTCCCTAGACGGTGGCACTTGTAAAAAGGCCTTCTCTGATGACCTAAGAGGATGAGCTGGATTGTACGGGAGTAGGCGATCTCTAAGATACCCTGGCCCAGAGCAGTATAGGGCTTTAAAGGTCAAAACCAGCACCTTGAATTGGGCCCAGAAACGAATGGGCAGCCAATGCAACCGCTGGAGAAGCGAACTGACAAAGTCAAACCACCTACCTACAGTAACTACACAGGCCACCGCATTCTGCACTAGTTGCAGGTTCTGAACTGTCTTCAAGGGCAGCCCCACATAGAGCACATTACAATAATCTAACCTCGATGTCACCATGGCATGGATCACCGTGGCCAGGTCAGCACGATCCAAGTATGGCCGCAGCTGGCGCACCAGCCGAAGCTGAGCAAAGGCCCCCCTAGCCACAGCCGCCACCTGGGAATCCAGGAGCAGCTGCGAGTCCAGGTGGACCCCAAGCTGCTGATCTGAACATAAGAACATAAGAACAGCCCCACTGGATCAGGCCATAAGCCCATCTAGTCCAGCTTCCTGTATCTCACAGCGGCCCACCGAATGCCCCATGGAGCACACCAGATAACAAGAGACCTCATCCTGGTGCCCTCCCTTGCATTGGCATTCTGACATAGCCCACTCCTTCTGACCTGCTCCTTCAGGGGGAGTGCAACCCCATTCAGCGCAAGCCAATACTCCAGCACCTGCATCAAGGATTTCCGAACCAGGAGAGCCTCTGTCTTATCTGGATTTAATTTCAGCTTGTTAGCCCCCATCCAGATCCTCACTGCCTCCAGACAGAGCTCCAGGACTTCCAGGACAGAGCCACCCTGGAGTTTGGAGGAAAGGAGAGATAGAGCTGGGCGTCATCAGCATATTGATGGCACCCCACTCCAAATCCCTGGATGACCTCTCCCAGTGATTTCATGTAGATGTTAAATAGCATGGGGGACAGAATTGAATCCTGTGGCACCCTGCACCTCAAGGGCCAGGGTGTCGAACAGGCATCCCCCAGCACCACCATCTGGGACCAATCCTCCAAGTAGGAACGGAACCACCGCAAAACAGTGCCTCCGCCTCGCAGCTCGGCCCATCGGCCCAGAAGGATACCATGGTCGATGGTATCGAAAGCCGCTGAGAGGTCCAGCAGGACCAACAGGGACACACTCCCCCTGTCCAGTCCCTGGCGTAGGTCATCCACCAAGGGGACCAAGGCGGTTTCCGTCCCAAAGCCCGGTCTGAACCAGATTGAAAAGGATCCAGATAATCCGCTTCATCCAAGACCCTCTGGAGTTGAGACGCCACCCCTTTCATGTAGATGTTGAATAGCATGGTCTGAGTCTTTAGGTCTGAGTCCTGGCTCCATTTCCTATTCCTAGATCCTATTCCTATTCCAGACTCCTCGCTTCATGTCTGACTCTTGGCTAACTTCTTGATCCTGACTCCAGGTTCCATTCCCAATTCCTGGATCTGGACTCTTGGCTTCCTTCTCAGTCCTGACTCCTGGCTCCATTCCTGATTCCTGGATTCGTTCCTGACTCCTCAATCCCAATTTGCCTCCTAACTGCTGGCTTTGGACCCTCTTCCTACACTATTTACGGCGAGCTCTGCAAAATCTACCACTCCAGCATTTGGCCAGCTCAACCTGTTGCATGGATGGCTTGGCCCTGAGCGTCCTACGGAGAAGGCGCTTTGGACCAGAAGCTGTTCTAGGAGCGCAATGGGAAGCCCCAAGGGACCAGATCGAGTTGCCTCTCTCGAAGCATGCACGTGACAGCTTCCTCCATGCTTCTGCAGGAGAAAGGGGATACTTCCTCAATATCAACTACACTGCGATTGTCGGGGTCCTTATCAGATCGGCACCAGAGGTGACTGCTCCGCATCTGTGCAGCTTCACACCACCTTCCAACACGCGGGTGACACTTTCTATAATTGCTGCTTTAATCGAGTCGGTAATAATGGCCTGCCCCCTGCCTGGGCTCCAGTTTCAGGGCTGAGCAAGAGAAACACAAGTACACTCCAGGGAGGTTGAGCGCAGCAGCGTCACTGAGGGTGCCGGCAGAGCAGGGGAAGGTGGAGGACGAAGCCACAATCAACGATCACTCAGTGTTCCTGAAACCATCTCCAGTGAGCTCCGTTTTGTCCTTGCCTTTTTGGGAAAGGCAAGGCACCTGTCAATGGTGTCAACCCGTTCACCCCCAGCAAAGCATCCTTTTTAACCTGAAAGGCCCTCTGCACGTGCTCAGAGTCACCAGAAAATTTATCACCCAGATACTGCTACCTGGCTGTGCCTCGCAGATACAAACCGCATTTGTACATTTGCACCAGATTTCTCACAGTTAAATCAGGTAGAACTAAAGCGGAGACGTTCTCGTGCTGAGCGTCTGGTAGGAGCCCTGCTGGGCCTCTCTCAGCTGGAAGTAATGCCTTACCAAGAACATTGTGATGCTTTCGGAAGCCAGCTCTGGCCCTGGAACAAAAGGGGCCAGCGGTTTCTTTAAATCATGTTAAATGACATCCATTGCATACGATTCCTTTAAAAAAAAAAAAAGTTATGCTTTTTAACAAAGTATTTTTAGGTGATGCATCTGTAAAGCTTCCAGATGATCAAGGGGTGGTTTTCAAGGGCATCAGATTTTCATTGCAAGCAGGAAAACAACATATCTGTCCAGGGTAGTTGATCTTGATCTTATGGCCTCCACTCCTTTTATTTACTAAATTTATCTACTGCAATCTATTTATTTACTGCACATTTATTTTTTGCCATCTAACCTGGTGTACTAAATCACCTGCTCCATCCTGGGCCCTGCCCCGTTTCCCAAGAAACAAAGCAGCATTATTATAGAACAGGGGTGTCCAAACATTTTGGCAGGAGGGCCGCATCATCTCTCTGACACTGTGTCGGGGGCCAAGGGGGGAAAAAGAATTAATTTACATTTAAACTTGGAATGTTTAAATTAATTTCTTTACTCAGCGCGTGGTCGGTCTGTGGAACTCCTTGCCACAGGATGTGGTGCTGGCGTCTAGCCTAGACGCCTTTAAAAGGGGATTGGACGAGTTTCTGGAGGAAAAATCCATTATGGGGTACAAGCCATGATGTGTATGCGCAACCTCCTGATTTTAGGAATGGGTTAAGTCAGAATGCCAGATGTAGGGGAGAGCACCAGGATGAGGTCTCTTGTTATCTGGTGTGCTCCCTGGGGCATTTGGTGGGCTGCTGTGAGATACAGGAAGCTGGACTAGATGGGCCTATGGCCTGATCCAGTGGGGCTGTTCTTATGTTCTTATGTTCTTATGAATAAATTTACATAAATGGATTTATTAGAGATGGAACTTATATGAATGAATGACGGTCTTGCAGTAGCTCAAGGCCTATAAAAGGCCTTGCACAAAGCAAGGCCAGCCTTTTCCTTCACTGCCACAGCTGCATCACAGACGTGAAACAGGAAGTAGTGGAGGGAGCCCTCGTCCCACAGCTCAGGTGAGAGGTTGAACAGTAGTCCTCACGCTGAGAGCAGTTGTGTTGGGCCAGCATGGGCTCCAGCAAGTCTCTGGAGGGCCACTGGAGACTGGGGGCTCCCGGAGGGCCTGATTGGGAGCCCCAAGGGCCGCAAGTGGCCCCCGGGCCAGGGTTTGGACACCCCTGTTATGGCATAATGAGAGGACCTCTGAGCATACGCAGACTGCTTTTCCTTCACTCTGGCTGTAGCCAGCCATTTCTCGCTGGGGCACCAGTCATCCCCTCTGTGATACAGAGATCATATAAATATTAAGAATGCTTTTGAATGGTTTTGTTGTTGACTGTCGGTCCTGAAGTTGTTTGGGGATTGCCCTGTTGTGGTCACCTTTGTCACGTTTTGATTCTTGTGAGCAGCATTTGATTTATTTTTAAAAAGATCTTTTGATGCAAGCTTCTTTGAGCTTTCTGCTTGCATGGAAAGATGGGATGACCATTTTCTAAGCCAATAAATCATCCCATGGCAACTCTGCGTGTGTCCACAACCGAACCGCAGAGTCTTCTTCTGTTTAACCCCCTGCCTCCACTTTCCTTTGTGCCTGTTTTTAGATTGTATGCTCCTAGGGGCCAGGACCTTCTCAAAGGCAAATCCTTGCAAGCAACCAGTGGGGGAGGGGGGATGTGCATCTCAGGGCTGTGGGTTGGTTTTTGCAACCCTTCAGAACAGAGGACATGCTTTCCAAATGTGAAGCTGTGTGTGTGTGTGTGCACATTTCAAACAAGGCCATAAAATAGCTGATATTTATACTTCAAACCAGCTTGTTTGTGCAATTGCCAACCCCCCCTCCCCTTATTACAATGGCTAATTAGCCCATTTCCTGCTTGGTACCCTGTAAACAAAACATATTTGTAAGCAATTTGCAAAGCAGTTTTGCATAAGGGGCCCGGAACACGCGGGCCTGTTTGATGCATTTTGACATTAATTTGATAATCATGGCTTAACAAGAAACCCAGTCTCCCTGCCTCAAAATATGGCAATTCCCCTCCCCGCCTGGCTTCCTTTTATCTTTGCTGTGAAATAATTTTGTCCCTCCCGCTGCAATAACAAGCGCCCAGTCCCTTTTATGAACACCCTTCATGTCCTGTTTTACAAGCATTCATTCTGCAGATGGCAAAAAGAAAATTTTGAGGATGACAACAATTAAAAAAAATAAAGTCTGCATTATTTGTTTGGGGGTGGTGGAAAGAGGTGTTGCACTCAGAGCTGATGGCATTGCTTTGAAGGAAAGAGCATCACTCTGTGGCTGTGCACATGACAGTTATGACTGGAAAAGATGCTTATATTTTATTTTTCACATTTTTATACCATCTTTTCTCCAAGGAACTCAGGGTGGTATACATGGTTCCTCCCTTTCTTTTGTCCTCACAACAACCTTATGAGGTAGGTGACAGGCTGAGAGAGAGAGCAACTAGTCACCCCAGCAAGTTTCATGGCTTAGCAGAGATTTGAACCTGGATTTTCCAGGTCTAAGTCCAACTCCTGAACCACTACCTCATCCTGATTCTTGCCAGGGAAAGCTGCTTGTCAGCCTGGGCAGATAAATGCTGAGCTAAATCAATCAAAAATCTAACTCAAGCTAAGGCAGCTTCCAGGAGAAAAAAACGTCCAGAGACAATCTCTCCAGTCCTACAGAAAAAAAAGTATATTTAGCCTGGAAACCTCAACAGCATACATCCTTATTTATCCAAAGTGCACCTCTCTCTTTTTGGTACTAAAAAGGCTCCGCACTGTATTGAAGGACAATAAAAGACATCCCAGTCAATCATAATAAATATGGCTCAAGAACATTCAAAAAGCGATTGAACCAAATAAAATAGCCATAAAATTTGAGCAACGCAAGCAGCAGTCATTGTCAACTGAGAGAATGAAAATTCAGGAGGAGGAGGTCCAATCCAGCTCATGTTTCTCTTGCATCTCAAATTGCCTCCTGCTTGTCCTCCCCCCTTGCATAAATCCAGGCCATGGTGATGCATGAGCAAGACTTTGCTGCAGTGGCCCCAAGCTGTGGAATGTCCTTCCCTAGGAGACTCCTTTGCTGCCCTGCCTGGCTGCCTTTCCACACCAATTGAAAACCTGGCTGTTTCAGCTGGACTTTAAATTATCTGTTCATTTGTTGGATCACATGCTTGGCTTTGGGTATCCCCCTGCTCCCCCCCCCACTTTTTAATTACTGGTGACTTGGCCTTGACAAACAGCTAGCCTGAAGCTTCCTCCCTGAGAAGCTAGTTTTCTGGGCTGCAGAGGGTGTTGAAAGAACACCCAGAGAAACATTCAAAGATGCCACCCCTTTTCCTGCAGCTTCTTCCCCGCCTCCATCCTGCTGATTGTATGAAGCTGTTTGACATGACCACTGCTGACAAGAGTGGACTATTCCCAGAATTGAAGCTTGATGAGGTATATTTTCTTGCTATCTCCATTTTTTCCTAGTTTTAATTAATCAGACAGCGAAAGAAAGAAAGAAAGAAAGAAAGAAAGAAAGAAAGAAAGAAAGAAAGAAAGAAAGAAAGGGGACTGTTTCCCTTCTCCCTTCCTCCCCATTTCAAGCTGAAAAATTCTCATTAATTTCCAGTTCAGTCTTGGAGGGTGAGATTTCTCTCCTAGGGATCCATACAAATGCACACCCCCTTGATAACTGAAATGGTACAATCTAGGCAAGACTGTACCATGTGGTCTTTGTTGATTATATAAACCAAGCTTCAGGCAGCCTACAACCAGATAACTGGGATTTACAGAGTAACTATTGAAAGAGGTACAAGGAGGGGGCTGTGACTGTACATACACTTCCACATTTTCGTAAAAATTCACCAGTCCCTGCTAGAGCAACACTGGGAAGCATTTTAGTTCATGAATATAAATTTGCTCCCCCCCTTTTAACTCTCATAGCCATTTTCAAAGTTTTCACAGGGAAAAAAAGAAAGAAAGAAATTCTCTGGCAGCCTTGGGCAAAAGCTGAACACAGCTTTTACTTCAAAGGGGGAAAGAAGCTTCACAACAGCACACAGAAAAAGAAAAGCCCAAACCCAGCATCCTAATGGTTTTGCGCTACATTACTTAATTGTCAAATGGCTAATTAGCAATGCCCAATTTAACATTCTTGGTATGTTAAGAAGGAAATTCGGGGGGATGTGTCTTTTTTTTTTTTTTTTAAGGCAAAAGGGATTAACTTAAATAAATAATTTAAGACAAAGGCTGTGGGCGCCAACGCTTCCACTGCATTAACATAAAACACCGCGGTGCTTGGATGTTTTGAAAGTTAACATGGAATAAAACCTACAGCAATTAAAGTGAGATCCCTCTGCCTGCCTTCAGATCTAACAGTATGGAATTTTCACTGGGTTTAAATGCGACTTTGGAATGAGGTACAGTGAGCCCCTCAGTATCCATGGGGAATCTGCCAGGACCCTCCATGGGTACCTAAATCCATGGATAATTAAATTCATATGGGGCAGGACAGTGCTGCAATAACTTACCTGGAGGACATGCCCGGCCTTCTGGAGGTCACGCCCAGCCTCCTGGCCTCCTCAGAAGCTTCCTAGACATGACTGGTGACTTCCATGCTGGTGACTTCCATGTCATGCCCAGGATGTGTTCTGGGGCCCTCCAGCTGTGGGCTCAGTGTCCACAGGTGCTCAGGTCCATGGATGCCAAGCCCGCGGATAAGAAGGGTCCAATGCTGTTGGGAGTTCTGTGGATCTTTTCAGATCTTTTCAGTTCAGGGACACCAGGAACAAACATGGCAGACTGGTTTGGAAGGTGGTGTTCACCTGCTTCCACCTCCACCACTCCTCCTTCTCTTGTTCCCTGGACTGGAAGAGGAAGAGCAGATGAGGAACTGTGGAGGAGAGGAGCAAAGAGGGCGGACTAGACCGTCAGAGACAGTGCAGGAAATGAAGAAATGAACACTGAATCAATGAACACAGCAGAGTAGGGTCTTCAAGCAATGCAATGGCAAGGAAAACTTGAACAGAGTGCCGTCTCAGTTTTTGGTGACAGCAGGAGCCAGACCTTTGCATCCAGGGAGGAGAGGTCAGAAAAATAAGAGACGGAGGGAAGAGAGGAGGCGATGAGGGTGGCAAAGGGCAATGTGGTTGCACACCAGACTTATTGGCACCCATATTTCATCTCATACAGCAAAGAGTCTCTCCTTGCTGCTTTATGATGAACCACCCCCCCCACAAACACACACACACATGCACACACATTGCTGTTCAGCAATAATCTAAAACAACCAAGCTTCACTTGTCTTTCTTCTGATTAATTTCTGATGGGTTCTGAGCTGTCTGTGACAGATCAGGAGAGAGATCTTGGGGTGGTGGTGGACAGGTCGATGAAAGTGTTGACCCAATGTGCGGCGGCAGTGAAGAAGGCCAATTCTATGCTTGGGATCATTAGGAAGGGTATTGAGAACAAAATGGCTAGTATTATAATGCCGTTGTACAAATCGATGGTAAGGCCACACCTGGAGTATTGTGTCCAGTTCTGGTCGCCACATCTCAAAAAAGACATAGTGGAAATGGAAAAGGTGCAAAAGAGAGCGACTAAGATGATTACGGGGCTGGGGCACCTTCCTTATGAGGAAAGGCTACAGCGTTTGGGCCTCTTTAGCCTAGAAAAGAGACGCCTGGGGGGGGACATGATTGAGACATACAAAATTATGCAGGGGATGGACAGAGTGGATAGGGAGATGCTCTTTACACTCTCACATAATACCAGAACCAGGGGACATCCACTAAAATTGAGTGTTGGGCGGGTTAGGACAGACAAAAGAAAATATTTCTTTACTCAGCGTGTGGTTGGTCTGTGGAACTCCTTGCCACAGGATGTGGTGCTGGCGTCTAGCCTGGACGCCTTTAAAAGGGGATTGGACAAGTTTCTGGAGGAAAAATCCATTACGGGGTTCAAGCCATGATGTGCATGCGCAACCTCCTGATTTTAGAAATGGGTTATGTCAGAATGCCAGATGCAAGGGAGGGCACCAGGATGCAGGTCTCTTGTTATCTGGTGTGCTCCCTGGGGCATTTGGTGGGCCGCTGTGAGATACAGGAAGCTGGACTAGATGGGCCTATGGCCTGATCCAGTGGGGCTGTTCTTATGTTCTTATGTTTAATTTCAAGCACGATGGTTACTGGGCAGTGGGGGAAAGTCTTCAAAGAAAGCAAGAGTGGCCAAGACAAGCAGGGGAGAAAAGCAAATTGGGGCAGGCTGAAAGTGGCCTGGAAAATAAACGGGCAAAATGCTCTTTGTTAATGTTAGAGGCGTGTGCTGATCTACCATGTACCACTTCAGGACCCAGGTTGGCACTCCCGTGGCAAAACACTCCCTGAACCGAAGGGTGAGTTGAACATTCATTTCTTAGTGGGCCTTTGACACCGGTTTTAGCAAGTTCTCTCCCTGCAAGGAGCATTTGCTCAGGTGAGCCTCCGGTGGTGTTCAGATGAGCTCGGCCTCTGAACACATCCTATCATCGGTCCACCCAGCTCAGCTGACTGGTAGGAGTCTTCCTCTGCTGGAGTTACAACCTCTTCTGCATACAAACACATGCTTTTGCCACAGAGCTGCAGACCCCTTCCCTCTGCGCAGCAGGTGCTCAGGCTGCAGGGCCCTCTTTCAGCACAAAAAAAACTGGGATGTGCATTGTCAAGCCTACATAATTGGCAGGCACTATAGAGCGTGTGGCTGGGCCCGGCCAGCAATAAAAGCCTCCTTTACCCGAGTAGCAAAGTCATTACCTTCTGCTTGCTAAGCTTGCAGCCGTGGCTCAAGGAATCCACTCAAGTTGCAACAACTAGCAGTGGGGGGCTATAGAAAGACAACAAATGTACCCTGGGGGTTTGGCTGCCGACAGTCCTGAAAGCACAGGGGTGGTTCTTACCTGCTCTGCGGTCTTACAGACAGTGGTCCACAAATCTGGAGTCACGGTGGGGGGGGGGGGGGATGGCCTGTGGCTGCGCACGGAGTGATGCTTTGGGAATAGAAGTGGTGTGGCACCTCACCAGCTCCTTTTGAGTCTCAAGGTGGCAGGAATAAGAGCACCACATATTAAAGATAAACTTGCTCTCAGGGCATCGCTGGAGCTGCTTTTGAGGTCCGGTTCAGAGCGCAAAGTGGAAAGTTGTTTTTCAAAGATCAGACTGGAAGCACAAAGTCCGCATGGAAGGGCAGGAACCGACCTCTCTCCAAAATGAAGTGTCGGCTGGAACCCGTGGCTGACTCCACTTGGCACCCCCTCCACCCTTCCCCACTCCGAACATATGGCGCTTGGCTTAACAGTCCTCGCCCCATTCAATCAGGGACCATTACGGTGGGGTTCTTTTCCCAGTATGAACGTTGCTGAATATAAATCGTAATTAACGCCGATGCCAAAATGGCACTTAGAGAAAATAAGCACATTATTAACATCTGCTGAAGCCTGCCTGGAGCGCAACAGCCTAAATGCTCCTTCGCAGGCAGAGGAGTTGTGGCGGGGGCTGTGTGTAGAGCCGGAGCTGGGAAAGGTGGTCAGGTTTCTTCTGCCTGTGACTTCCTGGGCGGCCTTCTCCCCCAGGTCCCGTTCCAAGAAATTAGGGCCAAGATTCACGTTTCCTGGGTGCCATGTTCCGGTCGCTCAATTTCCACCTGCTGCAAAAACCACAGTGGGAGGTGTGGGGGAGGCTTTCATACGTTGGACTTGCAATAGTGTTAATCAGGATCAAACCTACCCCAACGGAAAGATATTTTTTATTGAAAGCCAACAAGTGAAAGCCACTGTAAATAAAACACTGATGGGCATGGGGTTAACCATCTCAACCAGAACCAAGGGGGAGGCAAAGTATCAAAGCCCCCCCTCCATTACCGATATGTTCATTCCCTACCCACACTTCCCAGGTGTGCTGCTTTTTGAGAAATCTGACGAGATGGAATAGAGAGGGCCCGCGGATGCCAAGCCCACGCCTCAAAGGGCATTCCAGATGTGACCAAAGCCAGTTCAGGTCACGTCCAGGAGTCTTTCTGAGGAGGCTGGAAGCCCATGTGACCTCCAGAGGGCCCAGGGTGGCCTCCAGGACAGTTGCTGTGGCATTGCAACCCTGGTCCCCTGCAGATTTCAGTATCTGCGAATTTTGACATCTGTGGGGGGGTGGTCATGGAACCGATACTAAGGCCACACTGTATACTTAATCAAAGGCCCTCCACATACATATTGGCTCTCCAGAGTTCCAGGCTGTGGTCTTTCCCAGCCCTACCTGGAGACAATACTCAGGGATCTATCTGCAGGCAATGACTGCAGCCCCAAACAGTCAGGAGTGCAGGCCACTGGGCTCCGTTAGCATCATCCACACGGACTGGGAATGGATGAGGGCAGTTGGGTGTTGATAAGGATGGCAACACTGCGGGTGGGGGTAAGGCTGGATTATTTTGGCATGTCTTAGGACAAGCAGTGGCATATGAGAAAGGGATGCATATGGTGAGAGCTGCAAAGCGATGCCCTGATCCACCGGGGGGGGGGGGAAATGCCATTGTTATTGGGGGGGGGAACTGCCAACACGCTGGTTAGAGGGCGCTATTGACTCAGATCACTGTGGTTGGCAAGGGGTATTTTAAAAACTGACCCAGTGGCCCCATTGCTGTCCCACATCCTGTCACAGGCGTTAAGGTGTGGGAGTCTGCAACACTGAGAAGGCAAATGGGCTGCAGTCCAGCATCGGAGGCTCCAGGTTCAACCCGGGCAGAGATCAAGACTTGCCTGAAAGCCGGGAGAGAGGCTGCCAGTCAGGGTCAACAGTACCAGCCAAGGGAGACCAACTCGGTGTCAAGGCAGCTTCCCAGGTCTCTGACTCCAGGCTGGGAGGAGGGAGGGGGGAATTGTGCTTCTCCCTCACATTATGTGTCCTGAGCCTAATTGCTCTGCAATGCACAACTTTTGTATGTTTTGCTATAGCATGTGGTGCAGAGGAGGGGAAATGGATGGCAGACTCAGTGCAACCCCTCTCCCTGCCACAGCTGCCGCCATGAACCCTTCAAAAAGAAAAGCTTTCAGGTGATCCTAGGCATGGATCTGCTGTGTCCCGTCACCCCAAGAGTCTCAGGAAACTGAACTGGGTGGCTGACACCACATCCTGTCTCTCTTCTGCTCTCCTGCAGAACAGTTGTCTCCCCATATGTGTGGGGATAGGTTCCTGCTGTTACCACGGATAGCGGTGAACCCTATGCTTACTGTTGCCCCACGCAAGCCCTCCAATCTATCTCCTTTGTGCGCCTGCTTGTTAACGCTAACATTTGGAGGGCTGCAAATGTTGTTGGCTGGTATCTGCGCACTGCAGACAGGGAAGGCTGAAAGGGCATGGCTTGCCTAAGGGCACTAAGCTGAGATCGTGGCGGAGGCAAGCGAGATTCCAAACTCAGGGAAATCCTGTTTTGCCGCTCAGCCTGCACAGCTCTCCGGAGACGACTGTCAGTAAAACAGAAAGACTTGCCGATACAGTGAAAATTCGTACAGAGGCATTTATATCTCTTCCGACAAGTCAGCCCACCATTAATCAAACACACACAGATATATTGTGCCACAGTTGGAATACACACATTTGTAACAGATATTCGAGCTGGCCTATGGCGGCACAGACTGGCAGAAGCAAATAACCAGAAACAAAACGGAAGATAGGCAGCTTCCCCCCCCCCCAAAACGTTCCTTTTCTTGTCCTTGTTGGACATCCTTTCCAGAAATCCTTCAACCACGTAGGCCAAGAATTGTGATGTGGTTGCATCAGCAATGCTCACACCTGCCATGGTGCATTTGAAATCACACTCTTCCCAGAGAGCAAAGGGCGTTTTAAGGTACGACAGCCAATGCCAGGCTGTGAAGCAGCGTGTCCCTGAAGGGGAAGGTCGGAACCATGTTCCTGGCATGGCTAATGGTCAGAACCCGCATGCAGAAGCACATGGCAAAGCTGAGACCCCGCTTTTGGCACAATGGAGAGAAGTTGTGTCCGTTCCAGACACAATCCCGAGCACCACAGATCTGTGAGGACATGGCAAGCTTTTCAGAAGTCCAGTGAGAAAAAGCGTTCCTATTCACAGCTGTCAAGGAGCAAGGGGAACAAAGCTTAATTCCAGTCCCAGCAAAGATAACAGAAGTTCTCCCGCATAAGCCCCATTAAAATGAACGGGAGTTGCATGAGAGCACAGTGTGCTCTCGTGCAACTCCCATTCATTTCAAAAGCTTTAAGCAGGAGAGAGAAAAAAACAACAAAAAAGGACAGCTGGGAAGGGAAAGGAGGCTTCTGAAAGACACAAGAACCTTTGAGTGTCCACTATGGATGGCTTCCCTTACATTCAGTTGATCACCATTTGGCCTTTTAAAATACCGCACTGGAATTTCATTGGGTACCTCAACAGAACAGCCAACTGCACCTCTGCCTGATCATCCCTCACCACAGAAATGTCTGGGAGGGGAGAGCAGGAGCTGCCTCAGGACATCCCTGATTAAAAAAAAAAAAATGAAGGCTGGATTTGCATTCAGCACAGTTCAGTAGTGCCATCGTCGCTGCAAAGCTAGGAAGATGGCTGGTGCCGTTAACAAAAACACGTCGAGTTTCCAAAATAAATATGGTGTAGACATGTCCCTGTTTAGCATTTACTCATGAGGATCCTTAAGACACTCAAGTAAATGAGTCATTAAAGAAAGGGGGGGGGAGCTGATGGGTCCAAGAACAAGTGACCACAAGGAGGAAGTGAAGGACGTGCGTTCCTTAACTCCCTCTAACCTTAACGTACATTTACAATTACAGTACACAAGAATTCAATGTGTGAACAGCAAGGAGATAACCCAAAAGGCTCCAGTGTTTTCTGACTATAACATCTTCCCCGGGCCCTGGGAGCAGAGGCAGATGAGAAATTAAAATGAATAAATATCAGGCTTTCAAGGGCAAATTTTGCCCAAATGGATCCGCTCAGCACCCTCGCAACGGCACAGAAATTGCACAGCATCCAATAAGGCGGCCAGAAGGCTCGTGAATGGTCAGTCCCAGCCCGCGAGAAGCAGCTTACAGGCACCCATGCCAAGCATCTGACACACATGCGCGCGCGCACGCCCCCGCAGGAGTGGGGTGGGGGGCCACGATCACCACCAGAGGTTCGGCGGCTCCTCAGCCACTTTGCTTTTGAACAAGGTTATTTCATCCAGGTGCATCATGGGGACGTCCCGGATGACCTCTGTCAAGTCCTCGTGCAGGAGGGGGAAGATGACAACGTTCAAGGCAGGTCGGTCCGCCTGGAAACTAAACCAGACACAAGAGGTTAGGTTCTGAGAGGTCGGTCCTCTGACAGAAAAAAGAAGACAGATTTATTGTTAGAGTGTGAAAGGGTAAAGAGCTCCCTGCTTTCACAGGAGCGCCTCTGCATGAGTCACTGTTCTGTATGCCTCCTGGAAGGCAGCATAGCCAGAGCAGTCACTGTGGCATACTGGGGGGGAAGGACAAATACCCTGGGCACCAGGCTTGGGGGTGATGCCATACAACCACCACCCATGGCATTCAGTCGGCCAGCACGCCAATCTGAGGGCTGCCCCCTGAAGGTCTTTCTTCCATTTTGAAGCTGGGGAAGTGGATGGGCACTCTGGGCTTCCAGCAACCTTTGGTTCTCATGGCACAGGGGTTGGGGAATTACCGGTCTAGACTTTAAGCCTGACAGATACTGCATTCCAGGGCAAAAGCAATGGGGGCACACCTGCGAGGTGGGCCCACAAACACATTCAAGCCATCGATGAAGGTTGCAGTCATCAAACGCTGAACATGTGAGCCAGCCCCGAGTCGCCACATTTTGCTGCCAATATCCACTCTTCCTGTATGCGACTATGACATCCCTGTTTTGGTCTAGCTTTTCAGCACACCAACTTTGCCCCCAAAGTGTGTGCCTGAGCTTTAAGGTCCACTACAGTGAAGTCGCTCTCCAACCTCTTCCAAATAGAGATTTGACTGGCAGGTACATGAGCAGGACCTTATTACCGGTAGTGCCACAACTGCCAAACTCTTCCCGGAGTAGCCAGCAGGCCCCCCCTCCTGCACCCCAATCTTTGGGCAAAAAGGGGGAAAAAACCTATTTCAGATTTTATTCTGGATAATTTTCATTCCTGCTACTTGTACCTTAATGAGGACAATTTGTGCTGTGTTTATCAATTCCCAATTATCACCGCAGATTTTTAATGTATCTTGCACTGAGCCCACTTTAATCTCTTTTAGATTACAAAAAGACAGGTATAAATAAAATGAACTTCCAACAACTTTCGATTTTCTGCAAATTCTGCCTTTGCAAAAGGACAGACTGCTGCAAACCCCCTCCCATCCCCGAATTTGGTAGCGGAACAATACAAGAAGAGACTGCGCTGTGCCAGCAGGGTTGTAACTGCCGGGCCAGAGAAAATAACCGCCACAGTTAAATCCATACACAGTATTTACCAGAAATTTTAAAAATAAAATTTTAAGCTGGCTTAGGCTGCAAGCCCTGTATAATGGTCGCCGCAGAGAGAGGCAAAAGGACACACAGCAGGAGGGAAACGATAAGGCATGCTGGGAAAGAGATGAGCGCTCCCACAAAGCGAGCTGAAATATTTAATATTGATTGTCAGAGGGGACGGAGCAGGTCATGTCTGTTTTGGCATGGGAAGGAGCGCTGATCACAGAGTTCTGATGCTGCTTCTCCTGCCAAAGGGGGTGCATTCTTTAACTCTGTGTCTTCCAAACTGCTGTGGACCGACATGAGCATCTATTCCCCAGACCGATGGTCTGTGGGATTCTTCTTCTTTTCATGCGCCAAAAAGTATGATGTGAGGAAATGACCATAAAGTTCAGTGATGGAACACCTGCTTGCAGGAGGTGTTCCGGGGTCGATCCCCGGCAAGGTAAGGCTGCAAAGAGCCCTGGCTGAAACTGTGGAGAGCAGTGACCAGTCAATGTAAGCCATGCCGAGCCCTGCAAAGTGGTGCTCTGACTCTTGACGAGACTGCATCACAAACCCTAAGGAGGTAAACCTGTGTGTGAATTAGACCACTTCAGGTTTGGGAAGGGAGCACAGACAATGGAACGTTCTCCATATAAAACATTCCATCCTTCCCTCGGCTGATAAACCTGTGCTGAGATTTTTAGCTCACCTGCTGGGGGAAAAAATGTTCCTGCAACAGGAAACAAAGTCAAGAAGAAGCACTCCAGCCCAGACTTTCCCCTGACATGCTAGTCTTCTGCAAGCAGAGATTCTGCCTTCGCATACGATTATTTGGATAGAATGTATTTTAATGAGACAAGTTCTGATCAAAATTCCCTCTTTCAGTCAATTTATCAGTGAGAGTAACAAGTAATGAATAAGAAAATTTAAAACATTTTCCCTGGGTCCCTGCTAACTGGACAAGAGGCACTCTTTCAAGTGGGTGCTCCTCTTTCTAGCAGGGGGAGAGTAACTAGCCCACCTCACCCCAGCAGTGTCTTTTCTAGTGGCTGTCTGCTGGTGTTCTTTCGCTTCGTTTTAGATTGTGAGCCCTTTTGGGACAGGGAGCCATTAGTTATTTGATTTTTTTCTCTGTAAACTGCTTTGCGAACTTTTAGCTGAAAAGCGGTATATAAATACTGTTATTAATAATACCAACATGCTGAAGGCCAAAAACTAGCCGGAGATGCCTGGGCTGCGAGAACTTGGAACTGCAGGAGTAGTAGCCACCCAGGGCCGCAACCATTGCCAATCCAGCCTCAGTGCTGCTTTCAGGAAAGGGCAGCCAATGACAACATAATGACACAAAACCAGGCCTTAGTCAGGCAGTGGTGCCAAGCCACAAGCTCTTTTTGGTGTGCCAGTAAACTCCTTGGCCCAGTTCTTGAGAATCAGCTCTGAAGACCTTTTTCTCTTCCACGGCTAGCACTGCCAGCTGTGCCACCAGGGTGAATTCTTCAGGCAAAATGCTTCCAGATCTGAGAACAGGCAGCCTTGGACGAGCGCCAGGCACGATACCAGGGAGTCAAAGGCAAGCAGGCCGCTGCCGAACCAGAGCGAGCAAGGATCCAAGGGAAGGAGCCCAAACGGCCCCACCAGGATAGGATCTCACTGCTGCGACAGGCTCAGACACACAGGAAAAGTTGTTTCCCAACATCTTCTGCAAATTAAGAAGTTATTTCAATAATTGGCCAATTAAACTTAATTTCTACTTAGGCAACACACTGCAGCGAAAGCAGATGCCTCTTGTGCTGCCCTCCCCGCCTGCATGCCGCACACAGAACGGTGCGCCACGACAAAAATGACAGTGTTGCAGGGAAGAGGCTTCTGTCACCTGGGAAGGAGGCAGGTCAACACAGATGGAAGGCAAACCGTGGCCCAAGGGCTGGATCTGGTGTCACAAGGATCGCAGCACAGTGGTGGCAAAGACTTTCCATTCTGCGCTGCAGCCTTCCCTCGTCACAGCCGATCCTTCACAGCAACTTGTCCCGGGCAGCCACATCCCCAGGGAAATTGGGGCGCAGAGCGTGCTGGGGTAATGGGCAGCAGAAGTGGCTGCCTGGCATGAGTTACCGTGAAGATCAGCTGTGAACAGGGAAGGCTGCAGCACAGAACAGAACTTTGCCACCACCGCACCCGGACAGGTACCCGGCAACTTCTCCATCTGAAAAAAATGACTCGACTGACAACATACAGTCCCCTGGCCTCCAGTCTGTCAGACTAACTAAGAAATTCAATTAAGAAATGTTTAAATCATCTCTGCTTTGTCATTTGCTACACATAAACAGTGCTTCATATGCACCCCGAACAGATGAGCAAGTGACATGCTAAACAACACATCCAAATCCTCTGAGGGACGTGCCTCTCAATCTGCTGAGGGCAAGGAAGCCCTTGCCACTCGCCCGGCCGAGGTGGGGGCCCGCAAGTGCCTGCGACTCGTGCGCGCGCACCCGGGAACGGAGTCAAATTACAGCGAGCCCTCCAGCCCTCGAGTAACGCGAGCCAAGGAGGCGGCCCCGTCACTGATGATTAATTCAAACTGACAGGCTGATTCGAGGGTTCCAAGAGAGCAGGAAGCCAAACAGACAACGAGAGCTGGAACGCGACTCACTCCTCCACTTGAACGATGCGTTAAGCCTTCCGCCGGTGGAGGCAGGGGCCCAGCCAGCAGACATGCTGAGGCTAGCAGAGTGGGGTTGGCAGGGCCTGTGCCAACAGCGGGCGGGCTCGGGCACAAGGTGCAGCAGGGGAAGGCAGGGACTGCACAAGGTCAGGCAAGAGGGAAGGAGGGGGGCTGGGCCGGAGGGACTCGCAAGTCCAAGGGGCCAACACCTGTGGTTCATGGCAGCAGCGCCCCCCAAACCAGAGTCTGCCATGCCCCTCTGAGTCTTGCACTGCCAAACACAGAAGGGGTCACTCCTTGCTGCCCACTCCTTGCTGCAATGTTTTCCCAATGGCTTTTACACAGCGGAGAATCATCAAAACATCACATTTCCTGCACTGGCAAGCTGAAGTGGTACAGTCCATTCTACAATCGCAGGACTCTTCCACCTTATTCTGTTGCATGCATAGTCTTAGTGGCTACAAGCACACCCCACAAACCCTTCCCAACACCCGATATGCCGACATGGCTCCAAAGCAGGCTGGGCTAGACGTGGGAGAGGCTCCTCCCACTAAAGGTGAACCAAACTCAAGCCTGTTTTGCATAGTCCCGCCTCCCAAACAAGTGGGAAGAGTATCCCATTCCTGGAGAGCCCGCACCATGGAAAGCCGATTACCAAAAGACATTACTGCACCTGCTGTTGGGTGTAGCCAAATCTGCAGGAGCTGAACAGGTGCCCAAGGAGCAAGCCACATCCTAAAGTTGCCCCCCAGCTCCAGAAACAACCAAGTTCAGGACCTTAGGCACACACTCCCAGTCTGGATTTGCGTAGAGCCGATCCTGTGAACATGACACCAAAGTGTGCAGTCAGTGGGTGAGGGGATATGTGCTCATAGCAGTGTACATCGTTCCCCCACTCCTTTTATCCTCACAACAATCCTGTGAGGCAGGTGAGGCTGAGAGATAGCAACTGGCCCAAGGTCACCCAGGAAGCTTCCTGGCTGAGCAGAGATTTGACCCTGGATCTTGAGACATTGCCTGGTTCTGCAAGCCAGAATGCAGCATCCACACCAGCCCCCAGGGTCCAAGACTGAACCCAAGGGAAAAAGGTCCAGGCTAAATGTTCCATGCTAGAAAGTGGTGGTGGAACAAGAAAGGCTATTCCAGAGAAGACAAGATGAGGATGATTAATGAGCTGGAGGGACCAACACGGGTAAAAAATAGAAGAGAAAGGATTAAATATTTACAGCTTGACTAAACGACAATTAAAGGGAGTGGGCGGGGGAGGGAAGGAAGATAAATATTTTAAGGGTGTCATCACTGCAGCAGGAAAAGAAAAGAAAATGAAAAAGAGGAGTTGTTTAGGACAACTGAAGGAGACAGAGCTAGAAAGGCTAGAAGAAAAACCCTCCCTTTTACCTGACCCCAACATATAAAGGCAGCGCTCAGCAAGAACTCTAGCAATACAATCTTATAGCGGGTCTACCCAGAACTAAGGAAGTGTGCACTGGATCATGACCCAAAGCGTCACCTGCAATCACTTCAGACAAGAAGCCCCAGTTAACTTGTTCCCTCCCACTCAGTCTTTTGTCTTGTCTTTTTAAGAATCCTAAACAGAAAAAGAAACCCCTGTGCTCAGGTGACAATCCCCCCCCCCAGAAATAAGCGCATGAGAAGCCACTTGTGGGTCCCCAGTCACCAGCTGAAATGACTGACTGAAACACTGGCTACTGCTGTACCCCAAGTTCCCTTTGGGTTGGCAAAAGCTCTCCAGGGTTTTCAGGCAGGAATTTCTCTCTTCCCCACCTGGAGAAGCCTTCTGTGCGCAAAACTAATGCTCTTCAACAGAGCTATGGCCCTTGCTTTAATGCACCTCGTGCTTCTAGCTGGGGCACCTTACGATCTTTCCTTTCCCCTGTCTTCTCCAAAAGACCCCAATCCTGCCCTCCCTGCTTGTCAGCATCCCATGTAGTCCCCAAAACCTCCTGTCGTCCTCCCCCCAGCCACTGCTATTACAACAGCATCTCTCAAACCCAGAAGGAGAGACGGTGTTGTACACCGGTCGCTACCCTTTCTGTCAAACCGGACAAAGCCCAAACCTATACAATAAAATCATACAGTTAAATCAAACCATAGGGGCAACCTGAATGCTATGTTTGTGTTCGATGCTCAGACTCAAGTCAGGCTTTTGGCTTTCTGGTTTACAGAGTGCAGAATACTCATGAACATCGCCCGGCACATCAGTTTCTCCTCTATTCTCACTGTATCAGCTGTTTTCACTCACGCACACACAAGACCGGCTCCCTCTGCGCTTGAAAAATACTCATGTGTCTGCAATGCAGTACCTCCATAGTTTTTTTTTTTTCTGTCATTAGCATGGTTATAATGAGAGGTGCATCCCAAAAGCCCAAAAGAATGCTTGCCAACACAAACATTTCTCTAAGGCCACCCTCTTCTTCCCAGCATGCTCAAAGGAGGAAAAGTCTCTGCTCCTAAGCACTGTGCCACTTGCCCCGAGAGACTGGGCAGAAACGCCAGGGAACACGTTATTGGAATTCTGGGCTTGGCACGGCTTCTGCAGTGAAGAAAATAGCAAGGGTGTGAGTGTGTTTGTATTCATGTGTGTGGTGTATAAAATACTTACCCTGCAGCAGAGGGGCGGGTGGAGGCATTACAGAGCTTTGAAAGAGAGACCACAGCTCCACCTACTGGAGACGTATGAAAATACCTTTTCAGGGTATGCTGGAGCAGCAAATGTTACACTCCCAGCGCCATTTCTCTGCTGCACACAAGAGGCGGGGTGTGATTTGCAGGGGAAGAAGCAGCAGGCCTCCGGGACAGAGTCTGGGTGCACCAGGTCCATCTTGCTGAAGCACAGCAAGTCTAAATCTGATAAGGGACTGCATGGGCGACCACCTGGGAGCCCTTGAATCCCATGATAGTGGCGTGTAAAGAAGCAGGTGCAGAAGGGGTGGTGGTAACTAGGCCTCTCCCCACACTGCCCTTCCTCCCTAGACACAGCAAACACACTTCAAGGCAGGGGAAAAGGCCACAACTCACCGGTTCCCCCCTTCAAGTTGCAGCCATCCCTGCTTTGCAGCAGACACAAGGTCTGGCAGCTGGGGGCCCAGGTCTGCGTTTGCCAACAAACAGGCAGCTTCCTGCTCTTGGGTGGGTTGTTCATGTACAGAAACCTGAGTTTGTTTTCCCAGAAAGGCAGGTCCCCTTCCCAAGGGTGAAGAGAACCTGCCTTTCTGGGAAAACGCCACAGATTTCCACACACGGACAACTAACACTGTACACAGGTCCCTGCCAGCTGCAATGGAAGTGCCTGTGAGATTCTGACAATCCAAACAGAGCCAGTGTGGTGCAGGAGAAAAGAGTGGCAGGTCTGGAAGGGGGAGACCTGCATCTCATAATACTAGATCTTGGGATCAGCCAATGAAGCTGATGGGCAGAATGGAAAAACAAATATATTTGCCCCATACACTATTCACCAATGGAAGTCACAGTCACAAAATACCTCTCAAGCGAACTAAACGGGAATGGCCTCTGAATATCAAATGCAGGGGAGCAATGTAAGGAGAGGGCCGTTCCACTGCTTGGGGGCTGCTCGAAGGCAGCAGCTGGGCCACTGCGGGGAAACAGGATGCTGTACCAGGTGGGCCTGGGGCCCAATCCAGCAGGGCTTCTCTTACGGGCCTCTGACACCACCACATTTTGGATGTGAGGTGGAGCCTGGAAGACTTCTCAGAAATAGCCGCAAGCACAGGATGCAGCTGCGAGGCAACAAACTACGATTAGCTACTAGGAAGTGCATCTGGCCAGTAGAGAAAGAGCAATGCTGGCCATCGGTCTGTTACTGGCCACAACGGGTGCCAGCTCAGCCCAAGGCAGTTTTGGATCTGGCTGAGCCTACCTGAACCTTAGTTTTCTCCCCAAGGTCCTTCCCCAAGCTGAAGTTAGGGAAGGAAGCGGTTCTTGGTGATGGTGCCTTGTATCTGGAAGGCCTCCCCCTCCCCCCCCAAGAAGCTCACCTGTTTTCAGCTTTAATCACCTTTTAGGCAACAGGTGAAGAGTTTTATTTAACATCTGCCTGAACTTCTACCAAGACATGATGCTGGTTGTACTGTGGGCCCTCGGTATCTGTGGGGGAATCCGTTGCCAGACCCTCTGTAGATACCAAAATCCTCTGATAATTAAATCTGCTGGGAGGGGAGCACGGCACAGTGCTGCAGTAACTTACCTGGAAGTTGCATGCAGCTGCCTCAGAAGCCTCCTGAACGTGACCAGATGCCACTTCTGGTTGCATCAGGGTGGTGTTCTGGGGCCCTCTGTGACAGTCTCAGCATCCGCAGATGCTCAAATCTATGGCTGCTGAGTCCACAAATAAGAAGGGCTGGCTGTATTTGCTGTTTTATGGCTTCTGCTGGATTTTAAATGACTGACAGTGGCTGCTGCACTGCGATTTTATCATCCTCTTTTTTTTTTTTTTAACGTTAATAGTATTGGTTTTTAAGTTTATGCCATCCTGACAGCATCAAGCCGGATAGCAGCTTACAGAAACTGGCAAAATAAATAAGTAAAAATGTGGTGGCAGCCACAAGCTTAGATGGTTTTCACTGAGGATTAGATCCATTTGTGGCCTGATCCAGTCAGGTGCCTCTTCCCCCTTTTCACATTACACACTAGGAAGAAGGACAGGAAAGGAAATTGAACAAGACCAATGGAGGAATATATTACATTGTTTGCACTGCTATTGTTAAACAAAATTACATTTAAAAAAAGAGAGAGATGGGAACACAGAGGAAAGGGGGAAAGTCTGCATGAGATATGGGGGTAAAGCAGCTGCAATCAGATTGTGGATAGTGTATACGGGCACAGGAAGGAGGATATTAAGCCTTAGATCTGCACCGTTATATGATATTGGACAGACGAAGCATGAGAAGGAATTTCTGGTTCTTGCAGGAGAAAAAGCATGTCAATCCCCATAGATGAATTCAATTAAGAAACAGAAGAGAGCTCTGTTTGAGAGAATCCGCTGACATCATGGGGAGCTGAGCTGCCCGCCTCTTGGCAGCCATCCCACAGGCTGCAGTGCCAGAAGCAGCAGGGGTGCTGGAAGAAGCTGCTCTGCCCACAGCTCCTCCAAAGCCAGATTACGACGCCCAAGGGCTTGGCAGGGTGCAAGCACCATAATTTAGCACTACTACAGCACTCCCCCCTCCCCGAAAGCATTCAAAGAAACCAACACACGCTACTCCACTCATCTTTACAATAGCTCTGTCAGATTGGCTGGCATAACCGGGAGTGCCAGCACTACAAAGGTGTAGAGGCAAGGATGCTGAGTGGAAAAGGCCTCCTGGATATAGTCGGTTCTCGCTATCCATGCACTCCATTCCCATGGATTTACTTATCCATGGGAACAAGAGAGCTACTCATATCACGCCATCCACTGCCTGTTCTCTGCTATCTGTGGTATCTGCTGCCATCCTGAAGCTATTTGCAGCAACCATTCCTGACCAGGTTAGCTGCCCCACCCCCTAAACCTATTGATCCCATAGGATCAATGATCTGGTATCTGCTGGGTTTTCCAGGAACCTAAACCCAGCTGATAACGAGAACTGACTGCATTTGGGGAACCGAAGTCCAATAAATTGCATCAGGGACACACGGTCTGCTTTTTATGTTTAACACAGGAAGCACAAAATAGAAAGGGCACAACACTAAACAGTGACAGCCAGCACTATTCCTAACACCTTCCCTTTGCGTGTAAAAACCCCTCTCGTACGATGGTACGAGAAGCTCAGAGCACAGTGCTGGCCTTACAACAAGGCTAAGAGAGTGTCATCTGTCCCCAGCAGACCAGTGAGCAGGATCTGAACCATGGGCTTCCTGTAATTGGAACTCAACACTCCAGCCAGTAAACTGCATGAGTGGAATAAGAGCCAAACCATACTGGGTGTTAATTCTGTTTCATTTATCCTGGGACCACCATATCTCATTGATCACAAAAAGCACATTGGGAGAGGGGGTGGAGGGATTCACCTTGGGGTGTGTGTAGAGATCTGGATCAGAACTGCGATCTAGAATGGAGAGAGGGTGATTATCATATCCCCCTCCATTCTCTCTAAAGCTATCTGCCCCAATTTTTTTAGACTTACAGGTGTGTGTGTCCCCGCATCCAGAGGAGATCCGTTCCAGGGTCCCCCTGGAAACCATCAATCCAATCTCTTCAAACATTCAGGCTGCCTGCGGCTTCCTTGCACGTTGCTGTAAGTTTGGGTGCTTATAGCGACCAGTAAAAGGAAGAAACTTTTCCCAGTGGTGAGTTTTGAAACACTGAGCCCCCAGATCTGCAGATAACTGGATCTGCAGATACCCAAACCTAAAAATAATAGCAATGGCAGCTTTTGGAGGGAGCGGGGGAGGAAATAGAACAGGCTCCCTGGTACTGATTTAGCTTGGAGGCCCTACAACTGCTTTTCATAAGGAACGCTGTGGCCTATTCCAACACAGGATGACAAAATGGGGTTAACATCACATCTGCTTTGACCCTAAACACAGTTTATTTGGATTTTAAAGATCATTGGCTGTTTGCAGGTTTTGGAAGAGCTTCTAGAAGAACTGGAAAGTGGATGAAGTGAAAGGACACTAGAGAGCTGGGAAAGAGCTGGGAAATTGCAACAAGCCCTGAAACACGATCCCTCCTTAGCACAGAAAGCCCAGCACTATGAGAGTCTCGTGGCAATTTCTGAGTCTTGAGTTAATACAACATTCTCAGGCCTTCTGGCTGTTGGGAAGCCGGAGTGCTTGCTTGTTTAAAATAAAAAGCAACAAAAAAGATTCAAAAGACTTCCAGCTGTAATGATGTGCGTTTGAAAGGTCCTTGATAACGTATAGGCCTATGATTTATTCTCCTGATCATTTTGCCAAGTGATGAACAACTGCCAGCTTGGGAGTGGAAGGCCGCTTCAGGTCCATAACACTGTCCTGTTCACACACACCCCCATTCACTGGATTCTTGACTATACCACCAGACACAGAGTAGAGGGCACAAGCCCAGCCTCACTGCACACAGGAGCCGTAAGAGCCAAAGGGAAGACAAGGAGGAGGAACTTGCAGTTCCGACTGAAGCTGCTCAAGAGAGCTAAGTGAAGTGCTTCTGCCCTCAGATGGCTCTTCCAGCCAACATGGCTTCCTTGAAGCCAGGAAGGGTGACATTGGCCACTCCTGTTTTCATCTCACAAAACCGTGACTTGGGTTGACAGTGGAGGAGCAAATGAAAAAGGTCAGAACTCACCTCCGCAGCAGGGACTGCTGGAGGCTTTTGCAGACCGTCAGAGATTCCCCCGTGAACATGTGACACATAATGACCTCGAGGCAGGCGGACATGAAGGACATCACGGCCTCGGGCTGCAGGGTCCCGCTCCGGGAGATGATGCACAGGCGCTGGAGGGATGAACAGTGGCTCAGGGCCTGGAAGAACTGGGCGTTGGCGTTGAAGTACGGCTGCTCCAGTCTGCAATATGAGACAAGGGCAAGGAAATGATACCAGCGCACATTTTCAGAGACTCAGGAGAGAAAGTAGACCATTCCCCACATCCTTGCCGTGCCCTTTCAAAGTCATCACAGAGTCCCAAAAGACAGAGACCTACATGCAGGCAGGCTATTTAACCTCCAGCCACATCTACAATACAAAACTGAAAGAACACATTAAATTGTATTCCCCCAACAGTTTACAATACATTAAACATCAAACTTAGCGTGGTCTCAGCACCCTTCTTTCTAGCTGTTCCGGGCACTGCCATCTTGGATCACACAAGATCTCCCACGATCCAAGATGGAGGCACCCAGGACAACCAGGAAGAGGTTGGTGGGGGCATCCTGCAACACTTCTGTGAGTTTGCTACAGTGCCTTTGGGTGCTGCGGCACAGTTTGGGAACCACTGCGTTAAATCATTCACCACCATGGAGCAGCTGAAAAGTAAAATATTTTGTAATGCACCATCCAAACCACCAGGTGACACTGTGGCTTCACAATGAGAGGAGGCTAAGTTTGCCTGGGCCATTTCACTGCTCCACTGTAAAAAAAAAAATGCTCATCTAGATGAGTTGCAGTCAAGCAATCCCCCTCAAACTCACCTGGGGAGCCCATCAGAATGTACCCTCCTACTATGATTCAAAAAATATGATGCCCTTTTACAGAGTACAAAGGCATTTGAATGGTACCACCAAGGAAAGATCCCACTGGAAACAGAAGCCAATTTGCAGGGATTTTTTTAGTTTCTTGGGTTTTATCTCTCCCTCCCCCAGGACAGCTGTTCTCAGGAACAGAACCGAAAAGTAGGGTGAAGAGTGACTGAGCAGCCAATGGACGTTGTGACAGGTAGAAAGAGGGAGGCAAGGGCGACTAAGAGTTTGTTGTCTCCCATGATGCTATATCTGACTGAAAAGAACCAGATTGGCCTCACAAACGCACTTTAATTTGGAGGATCAACTCCCACTAGCTGTATGCAAGCTTTCAAATTAAAAAAAATACGACATGAGGGGTGTGTGTGTGGACGAACAGGCTGAGCAAAGGGGGATCGAAAGCTTGAGCCACAAGAGGCTGAACAGGGGACCTGGTCCCTTTAGAACACTTTCTCCACTGAGTTCATTTCCAGGAAGGAGACAGAGACCCACTTCAGGTCGGAGGTGCATACTAAGAGTGGGTCAAAGCCCACCTGCTGAAAACCCAGATCAAAACAAACCAGTTAACCAGGTAGAAAAGGCAGCCCAGTTACTGGAGCAGGTCAGCCCGTCTAAGCCAGGAAGGCAATGCAGAAGCGCAGCACGGACCTCTCACCTGAGATCCTGCAAACATTTGCAGTGCTTTAGCATGTCCATGAGGGCCGGCATGTACATCGCTTTGCCCATCAGGCCCAGGTTGGCCAGCGACAGAGTCCGCAGGTGTTGGCACCGGACCCCGATGCTGACCAGCCCAGATCCACTGACCATACCGGGCAGCTGGGCCAGCGTGAGGTGCTGCAGGAAGGCCAACTGGGCGATGGTAGCCACCTCCGCATCCCCCACGTGCTGCGCCCGTCCACAGGGAGGCAGCGAGTTCCGAATAGCCGGCTCGTTCCGCGGCATGGCCGAGGAGAAGCTGGACCCGATCAGCTCCAGTCTCTCCAGGTAGGGCAGGCTTTTAAGGAGAGTCCAGAAGACTGAGGAGTGGGGTTTGGGACCACCTAGCTCTAGGACATTCTGGGAGTACGTCTGCACACCAATCCGAACTTTCTTGCCAAGACCCTGGGACACTGGGTTGGCCACTGGCTGCACAGAAGGCCTGTCCACGGTCATCACAGAGCCGTCAGTGATGGCGCAAACTGGCAGGGCCAAGGACAGGAGGCCCGTCAAGCGAGCGAGCAGCTGGCACAGGTGCCGGCCCAGGCTTTCAGAGCTGTGGTGGTGGGCAGCCGAGAGGTTCAGGTGCCGCAGGTTGCAGCAGGATGCCACAAGGGTCTCTGCGATGCCACAGTCAATGTCATCCTCTGCCTTCCGCAGCAGCGAGTCCAGGGACAGGCAGTGGACACAGCCACTCAGGTTCAAGCCAACCAAGCTGCGGAGGTCCTTGCCGCCATTCAGGACCCTCTGGACAAGCTGCCCGCCGGACAGGCTGCAGCGGCTGAAACTGAAGTAGAAAGGGTTGCTGAACTTCAAGTGCTGGAGCAGGCTGGAGCCGTTCATCCAGGATCTGGGCAACTGCAAGGCATCCAGTGTCACATTCCGAGCCATGGAGTCCAAAAGGTTCTTGACGGCGCAGCTCTGCGCAAAGCCACCAGGAGCGGAAATGAGGAACGCATGGAGCTTCTCTGGAGTCCGATCGCTCAGCACCGCCAAGTACAGCCTCACTACTTCCTGGTTGACTGGCCCGGGGGCCAGCCTTGCGTAGAAGACCCGGAGGTTCTGATAGTGAGGCACGTTGCTCTCACCCACCATCAGTTGGCCAGAGATGATCAAGCCCTCCCGTGACCGGTCGAGGATCTCAAAGTACAGGAGCAGCTTCTCAAGCCTGGTGCAACAGGGGACCACGCCATAGGATGGGGTGTATAAGGTCTGCTTGAGCTCCAGCACATGGCTCAGCGTGGCCTTGCATTCACTGCTCAGGTGGGAGGCATCAAAGCCCGGGTTCACGTCAATGGCCAGTGAGCGGAGGCCCTGCAAGGCGGACAGCATCTTGGAGAGGCGGAGGGAGGTGAGGTGGCAGCCAGACAAGTTCAGCTTCACCAGATTCTTGCAGCGGATCACTTGGTCGATGGTGGAGCCAGGCAACCAGTAGCAGCCGGCCATGTTTAGTTCGTGGATCTCCTTCCCGATCTCCCTCATAAGCTCCTTCACCTTGTCTTTGTCCACCTGAGCTCAGAGAAAAAGAGAAGCTTCAGTTAGGGAATCTCAATTACATCAAATAATGGCTGAATGTGCAGTCACGTGACTGGAACCTCAGGTGATGCCCTGCAAGCTTTGTTGTGGGAATCCTTGCTCACGCCCCAGACTGAAGAAATTGATCATCCCTGGCCTTAGAGCAATAAAGGGCAGATGAAACAGAGTTTGGGAGGCCTTCCAATGGTAGGTTGAAGACAACCTTAGGAAGTTGGAACGAGCTACCAGGGGTATCAAAACCGTTTCATACAGAGGGCCAAAGTTAGCATTCAGGGCTCCAGCTGAGGACCAGAAGTGATGTCATTAAGCAAAAGTGACATCATTAAGCAGCTAATGACCAGAAATCAGAAATCAGATCCAGAAATCAGATCCTGTTCTCATATAGAAACTAATTAACTGCAAATAACAGAAAAGAAAGTACACAAATCTTGATCTTATTTCAAGGTTTGGGAAAGCCCAATTTTCTTGTGGGCTGCCATTTCAGCTGTAATACCTCAGCAGCTGAGAGCTTGAGGGCTGGATAAAAAGCTTCCGGGGGCCACCTCTGGCCCCCAGGGCCTTATGTTTGACACCCCTGAGCTAAACAGTTCAGAATCTAGTCAGCGCCTGGTTGAGAGACTGGTTGGGCAGGGGTTCCCAAAGTGTGCATTACAATGCCTGAGGGCGACACCATCTTGAACCTCATGAGATTTGGTAAGATCCAAGATGGTGGCACCCAACTCTCATAAGAAGGCAGCAAGAGAGGTGTGCCTTCTTACTGAAAGAAGAGGCTGTGGGGGGGGGCATCATGACCAAGGTATAATTGGGAACCACTGCTGGTTAGGAACTGAAAGGACACTGCCTTGGGCCCCATGACAGAAGAAAGGCAGGATGGGTATGTAATGCCTTAACAAAAACAAACAGTTGCACTCGACTTCATCTCTCTTCTACTCGCTTTCTCCAAGGACGGAAAAGATAGGCATGTGCTGGAAAACCACCCCCATCCCATCTGAGGTGAGAACAAAGACAATATCCACTCCTAAAGCCCCTTCCCAATGGCAGCCTTTGCCTTAAAATCTTGCCTCTTCTGCCCCCACCCCCAACTGATGGGACTACAGGAATCAAAACCCCAAAATAAAAGCCCTTGGTCCAGACAGTGCCAACAGTCCTGGCTCCACCCCCCCATTATGCAATTGGCCTCGAGCTTCTTCCTCACCTGGTAGTCCTTGTGCAGAATCACAGTGTGGGTGAGGCTTTTGTCCAGACTCAGGATCGAGAGCTTCCTGCAGACGCTCCGGACATTCAGGACAAGATCCGAGACCGGAGCATAGCGCAGGATGTGCAAGAGGATCTCGTCAGAGAACTCCATCAGGTTCATGCTGCTGCTCCCCTCCCCCCTCTCCTCACTTGCAGCTTCCTAACAAGAAAAGGGGAAAGCAACAGCTCAAAAGATCAATGGCATAGAAGCTGGGGGGGGGGGGGGGACAGGGCAAGAATGAGCTGGAGAGGCCAAGGTTCCAATACATTAGCCTGTGGAACTCCTTGCCACAGGGTCTGAACCTCTGGAGAGCTGCTGCCAGCCAGGGCAGGCGAAGAGTCAAACACATTCGTATGCGGAACTCCTTGCCACAGGATACGACTCCCTGGAGACCTGCTGCCAAGCAGAGCAGGGCAAGACTGAGCCGACAAGGCTAAGGTCCTGACACGTTTGTCTGCGGAACTCCTTGCCACGGGGTCTGAACCCCGTGGAGGGTTGCTGACTGAGCTTGAGAGGCCAAGTTCCCAATACATTAGTCTGTGGGACTCCTTGCCACAGGGTGTGAACCCCTGGAGAGCTGCTGCCAGTGGGTGCTAACTGAGCAGCAGCAGCAGCTTCCCTGCGTGGAGCGCGCGCGGGGCGGGCGAAGGGGAGGGGCGCGAGGCGTTGCCATGGACACGCGCGGCTGCCACGCGACCGGGGAGGAAGGGGGAGGAGGATGTGCAGCTGCGCCCGCCGGGGTTGCCATGGCAACCGGACGGCTCCTCACCTCGCCGGGGGAGGCCATGACGGCGAGCAGGCCGCGGCCCTCAGGAGGAGGCACCGACCCCACGAGCCCCGCCGGGACGCTCCAGCGACGCCTCCCCCGGACCACCACCACACGCAGCGCGCTTCCTCCAGCCGGCTGCTGCAGCTGCGGCGACGCGGGGCTTCCGGCGCCCTCTTGGCCTCACTTCCGGCCTGTGGACATAGACACAGAAAAGGGGTAGACCCCGCACTTTCCCTTGGTCTCAACGGACTCCAAGGAACTCGTTCTGCGCGTCCTTTTCCCAAGGCGAACTAACTCTCCGTCTTGCCTGGTGGGGAAAGCGAAACCCGCCGTGAAGGCTGGGGAACAGTACCCGCAGGCTCGTACTGGTCGTGTGAGTCTAGCCTCTGAGTCTATACACCCGCAACGGTTGCTCTCTGGCCGTTAGGCGCCGCCGTTGGGAGAGGGGCGTGGCTCGGCGCCGCCATGTTTGGAGTGGCGCGCCGAGTCCCCTCTCTGCTTCCGCCATCTTGGGCGTGGCACCTTATGAACTGGAGAGAGGCGTGGCTCAGTGCCGCCATCTTTGGAGTGGCGCGTCATCCGCCATCTTGAGGGTGGCATCTGATGCTCTGGAGAGAGGCGTGACTCTGAGCCGCCATCTTTGGAGTGGCGAGTCAAGCATCCTCTTCCTTCCGCCATGTTGAAGGTGGCATCTGATGCTCTGGAGGTAGGCGTGGCTCAGAACACAGTGAGTCCCACCTTTGGTACGTTTTAAGTACCAGGTTAAGGAGGGAGGGGGAGAGTATTTTGACTTTGATTTTAACTGTGTAGGATGTTTCTAAGCAGTGTTTCTCAAACTGTGTGTCAGGCCCCACTAGGTGAGTCGTGAACCAATTCTAGGTGGGTTCCCATTCATTTCAATACATTTTGAATCTATAAGAACAGTGTTTCTCAAACTTTGTTGGGACCCACTAGGTCTCTCATGAACCAATTCCAGGTGGGTCCCCATTCATTTCAATATATTTTGAATCTTTTATACCAGTGCTTCTCAAACTGTGTGTCGGGACCCACTAGGGGGGTTGTGAACCAATTTCAGGTGGGTCCCCATTCATTTCAATGTATTTTGAATCTATTAGACAAGTGTTTCTCAAAGTGTGGGTCAGAATCCACCAGGTGGGTCGCAGGCCTATTTCTAGTGGGTCCCCATTCATTTCAATATTTTATTTTTAATATATTAGACTTGATGCTATCATGGTATATGACTGCATTTGGGAAAATGTTACAGATCTGTATTTTTAATAGGCTACTCTGTATATGCTTTTAACAATGATAGTCAATGGGACTTACTCCTGGGTAAGTGTGGGTAGGGTTGCAGCCTTGGATTGTAAAAATTTCCAGCTTGAGGATGTCACTTCCAGTCATGGCATCACTTTCAGTGGGGCCCTACAGATTCTCATTCTAAAAAGTGGGTCCCAGTGCTAAAAGTTTGAGAACCACTGAGCTATAGGCTTTGATTAATCTATCGCCACCTTTAAACAGTTTGAGACAAAATATAACAGTAGGAAATAAACAGGATCACTATGACTGCAATAACCCTCCCCCCCAATCTGTTTCTTTTTTTTTTATTGCAGGCATTTCAAAACGTAGCAGCTACTGAACAGGAAGGTAAGATTAGCCTCTTTGTGTGTTTTAATTTTCCTGCCACTCAATTTTAGGGGATGTTCCCTGGTGCTCTGGTGTTGTCCTTTTCCCTCTCCCACATCCCTATATCCACTCCATACATAATCTGCTTACAACCTCCTTAGAACTCCTTCCAAAGATGATGTAAGATACAGAGTTCAGAGCTTCCCTACCAGGCCCCTTTTCCTTAATACCCAGCCTGATGAATTCAAAGGTTTGCTCACTACTTTGATGCCCTAAAATTGTTACCTGACTTAAGAGGGGACCCATTCCCCGAATCTCATGATGATTCAACTTACCCCCAGGCAAAATAGATGGCCTGTTCATTCAGCTTCTAGGGTGACAAACAAAAAAAAGCAAGCCTACCCCTTTCTTCACCAACAGAAAAAAATAGTTTCATGCTTAGCATTTAGTGAAACTGGACTGGGAAAAGAAGGTGGCTGTGGGGAAATGTATGTTTTGCATGCAGAAAATCTCTGGCCATCTCCAGCTGCTGAGATGCCAGAGAGCTTGCTGGCAGTCAGTGATTAACATACCAAGCAAGGGTCAGAAGGCAGCCTTCCTACATCCTAGAAGGGATTATCTAATGAAATAGGGCTGGCCTTCCCTTTGCTTAATACAATTGGATTCAATTACAAATGGAGAGGTCAATCAAGTAGCCCTTGTAGAGACGGAGGCATGCCTTTCTACCTCCATAGGGATAGCTTGCACCTTCTGCACCTCCACCCAAGGATCCCAACCTGGCCAGGTCACTAAACTCGGGCTGTAGAGTGGAACTGATCTACAGGTAGAGAAGTTCACCTCTATCAGAGGTATGACATGGCAGCCAGACACTCCCTTCTCCTTCCCTGTAAAGTCCAGAGGAAAAAACTAACAGAGCAGAGAGAAGCCCAAGACTTTTCTGTAGAATTAAAAACATTTCTTAACAAGAACTTTCTCTTTTCCCACCCATGTTCAGCATGCATTCACCAAAAAGGAGGTGAAGATCCACAGCTTCTGCAACCACAGGGCAGGCGCGTAGACAACTTACCCAGGCCACAAGGCTGGACCTGTAACATCTAAACCTTTGCCATTCTTGCTCCCCTGAAAGACACAGCCTGCAGCTGCTTGCAGCAACTGTATATTGCTGTTGCTTGAGACTTTTCTGGGCTGCAAGGCAGTTCAGCTCTTGAGCCAAGGCTGCAAATCTAGTATAGCTTGCTGCTTTTTCTGGATTGATGTGTTGCAGTCATCTTATGCATAGCCTATGGCTATCCAACAGGCCACCAAAATAACTCATTTGTTTATCACCCCATGTACCCCTTAAATCCATTTGCAGGTTTATCCATTCCTTCTTCCAGCACAAGCTTCTGCAACTTACCCCCAGAGCCTCTATGGACTTGCCCCCATCTAGACCCCTACCCCAAGACCTTTGCTCCTCTCCTCTTAGCACACCCATCCTTTCTCCCATGCTGCCTCCCAGTCACACATGTGCAAGCTCCTTAAAACCTACATATTTCACAAACGCTTGGCCCAACCACTGTAACCAAGGGAAAACATGCCTGCAACTACAATTGCATATTCTTGTCCTGTTTTAAGCCCCTTCCCCCATTTCTCTTCCTGAACTGCCTCCCTTGTGTCTTACCTAGTTGGCAAGTTCCTCAAGGCAGGGACTTAGCCTCATTCTTTGGGAAGCGCCATGAATGTTGGTGGTGATGTTCAAAGCAAGATTAGACACCCACTTACACCAATCTCAACCCATGTGTTTGTAAAGTTGTGCACACTGCGGCAAAAAAAAAAAATCAAAACTTCACATATACACTGATGGATTCTGAGCTGTCTGTGACAGATCAGGAGATACTTTGGGGTGCTGGTGGATAGCTCAAGTGTCAATCCCATCCATGTGCAGCGGCGGTGAAGACAGCTGATTCCATGCTCGGGATCATTAGAAAAGGTATCGAGAACAAGAAAGCCAATATCCTTTGTACAAACCGATAGTAAGGCCACACCTGGAGTATTGCGTCCAGTTCTGGTCGCCGCATCTCAAAAAGGACATAGTGGAACTAGAGAAGGTGCATGAGAGAGAGAGAGAGTCCAAAATGATTACTGGCTGGGGCACCTCCCTTGTGAGGAAAGGCTGCAGCATTTGAGGCTCTTTAGAAAAAGGCATAATATCAATTCTTTTCTGAACCCAAGTTTATAATTATAGGCACTGGATCTCCCCGCCAATCCTACCCCACCCCAGTTTCCCATCCCTCCTAAGGACTAGTAACATAAAGAGCCAAACACCAGTCAGAATTCTATTGTGTGCATCTTTATTTGAACTGTTCTTAAAGTCAGTGTACAGTTTTGCCCCCACTGTTTCCCATTTACATACTGGCACCAATTTCTGTAAGGAAGAATCCCCTCTGGGAGGGGAAGGGGGGTTAGACTGCAAGCCTTCACATCTAGATTGGGAAGAAGAGAAACAACCACAGCCCAGTTTGTAATTATTATTATTATTATTATTTTTTGCTCGACAGAAAAAAAATCAAAAAGGATCAAGTGTGTTTTGTTTTAAGGCGCAAGATACAGAAAGACACTTGTTGGGTTTACATACAAGCAACACTTGGCTAGAACACCCAATTGGTACTTCTCATGAGTAGGGCTGGGCTGCCGCCTTCACAGAGGCTGGTTTAACTTCCTCTCAATGCATTTTACAATATTTGGAATGACTATTTAAAAAAAAAAGAAAAACACAAATGTACAATCAAAGTCCTCAGATGCATTGTAGAACTTTTTTGGGGGGTGGGGCGGGGCGGGGTGGGGAAGGGAGGGGTCTCGCTCCAACATATTTTTTTTAAAGAGACTGCTGCTGTCAAACTTTTCACCGTTCCAGTTTTTATATCCTGAGTCAAGCGCCAAACAAAAACAGATAAAGCCATGCCAATCTCAACATCTCGTGTTTTTTTTTAAACGCGCAGTTATGGGTTTTGTCAAAAAAGAGAGAGAAAAGACATTTGTGGTAACTAGTCCCGGTTGGATGGTTTTTCTTTAGAAGCATTTGCGGTGGACGATGGAAGGTCCAGACTCGTCATACTCTTGCTTGCTGATCCACATCTGTTGGAAGGTGGACAGGGAGGCGAGGATGGAGCCACCAATCCAGACGGAGTATTTGCGCTCAGGTGGGGCAATGATCTATGAAAGGGAAGATGAGCAGTTGATCAACAGGCTGTAGTGGTAAGTTCTCAGTGCCATGTCCAAACACCAAACAATCAAGTGCAGCAAGACCTCACTTAAAGTCGTTTTGCTTTAACTCATCTTGTTATAAAGTTCATGCCGAGGAAATCAATTCCTGGCCAGGGCCACTGTCTGTGTGGAATTGGTATATTCTCCTCCCCTCATCTGTGTGGGTTTTCTCTGGTCCAGAAAGCTCACATTTATTTTAATGTTTAATATTAGAGGTGTTGTGGATCTTTTATGTGTGATGTTGTTGCAGGGTGACCAGAACCAATGGAGGACAAGGTGCCTATACCCTGAACCATTATATAGAAGAGGGAATTTGGGCAGGTGAAGCTTTTTAAACCCTTCCATGTTGAGCTGCACCTGCTCAAATTCCCTCTTCTACACAATGGTTAAAGGTATAGGCACCCTGTCCTCCATTGGATCTGGTCACCCTGTGTTGTTGAGTTCCTCCAGCATATTCCTAGTCTCAGCTCTTGTTTACCATAGCTCAATATACGTAAAACTGGTTTTGTTGCAAGTGGTTTCACTTAAAGTTGCGGTTTCCAAGAGCCTATCAACAACTTTAAGTGAGGACTTGCTGTACAATAACTTGTCATCATCATCCCCCCAAGATTTGGGCTACAGAGTTCCTTTGTAAACCTAGAAACCCATCTATGTTGCTGCCATCAACTCTCCTGGAAGGAAGGCTTGATCTTGCGTGAAATGGCTGGCCCAACAAGTTGTGATCCCCAACCTCAGGACATCATTTTGACTATCTCTAAAACCCCGTAAGACCTCCTTAGGCTACTGCTGGCACCCACGGTGGGCTCCAAGTCTAACCATTCAGGCAGCACAGCCACCTGGAGCAAGGAGGTGCAGTTCAGTCTCCCCCCACCACTTGCACCAGCAGCCTGACAAAAGAGAGAACCAGGCAGACGGGGAGGCTCACCTTGATCTTCATTGTGCTGGGTGCCAAAGCTGTGATCTCTTTCTGCATTCTGTCAGCGATGCCGGGGTACATGGTGGTGCCCCCAGACAAGACTGTGTTGGCATACAGGTCTTTACGGATATCCACGTCGCACTTCATGATGGAGTTGAAGGTAGTTTCATGGATGCCACAGGATTCCATACCTATTCGAAAGAAGTGGCAAGTGTTAAAGACGCGTCTCCTGGGATCCTGGCTGTCTTAAGTAACAAGACCAGCAGGTCCCAAAACCAGTGGTTCCCAAACTGACCGTAGTCACTGTGCCCTTCTTTTGTGGTGGCCTCTTCTTCCTGGCTCTCTCAGCCGCTGCCATCTTCTCCCAAGATCTCATGTGATCCAAGATGGCAGCTGTCTCGCGTGCCAGGAACAAGGACACTACCATCTTGGATTGCACAATAATTGTGCAAGATCTCATGTGATCCAAGATGGCAGCACCCAGGACCGCCAGGAAGAAGAGGCTGCCCCTTTGAGTTTGCTATGTCGCCATCAGGCACCATGATGCACAGTTTGGGAACCACAGAACAAGACCAACAGACGAGATGATGAATCTCAATAGAGGCCCCATTCAAGAGGATGAGCTGCCACACTTACCCAAGAAAGAAGGCTGGAAGAGGGCTTCAGGGCACCTGAACCTCTCATTGCCAATGGTGATCACCTGGCCATCAGGGAGTTCATAGCTCTTCTCCAGGGAGGAACTGGAAGCAGCTGTGGCCATCTCCTGCTCGAAGTCCAGGGCAACGTAGCACAGTTTCTCTTTGATGTCTCGCACAATTTCCCTCTCAGCTGTGGTGGTGAAGCTGTAGCCCCTCTCGGTCAAGATCTTCATGAGGTAGTCGGTCAAGTCGCGGCCAGCCAGGTCCAGACGGAGGATGGCGTGGGGCAGAGCGTAACCTTCATAGATGGGCACAGTGTGGGTAACACCATCTCCAGAGTCCATCACGATACCAGTGGTACGGCCAGAGGCATACAGGGATAGCACAGCCTGGATGGCGACGTACATGGCTGGGGTGTTGAAGGTCTCAAACATGATCTGTTGCAGGGAGAAGAGGGGGAGAAGGCAATACTATTAAGAAGCTGGCAGGGCATGGTGTAGTCTAGTCATGCTCAGAGGATAAGCATCCACTGATAAGGCCACCCGTGCCAGTCAGATATGGAGTTACACAACAGAGCCAAGTGGTTAAGGTACGCAATCACAGCTTGCATGGTGTCCACACACCTCTCCCCCAGCCCCATTCCACAACACAGAGAGGGTTACAGAAAAGTTCACTCAAGTCAAGGCAAAGTTAGTTGAGAGACCACAGTATATAAAATGATTTTTGCTGTCAAGTCCAAGAAAGCCAATGTCAGAAAGACAGATAAAAACCTTTCAAGATCCAGCAAGAGAGATTCAGACCAGGAAAGGAAAACCCTGCAGGTGTGAGCAAAAGAAAAAACAGAAGGCAGGTGAAGAAAAGGGATGAAATGCTGCCAAATAGCCTTGATGGGAGCGAAGGGGGGGGGAGAGAGAAATGGGGTTTATGGGCATATACCTGTGTCATTTTCTCTCTGTTGGCTTTGGGGTTCAGGGGGGCCTCTGTCAGCAGCACAGGGTGTTCTTCAGGGGCGACTCTCAGCTCATTGTAGAAGGTGTGGTGCCAGATCTTTTCCATGTCGTCCCAGTTTGTGACAATGCCGTGTTCAATTGGGTACTTCAGGGTCAGGATACCTCTTTTGCTCTGTGCTTCGTCACCCACATAGCTGTCTTTCTGGCCCATGCCAACCATCACACCCTGAAAAAGGAAGGAACAGAAGCGGATGTCAGGACTGAGCGGATTCCAACTTCTAACAGTCAAGGGACTACTAGACTAATTGTGCACAAGGCCAAGCATCTACAGTAGTCATGCTTGCCAAGAACTGAGCCCATTTTTAAAAGTTTATGGTCCTCGTGGTTGCTTTGAAGTCTTGGACACACAACCTAGACGATCACAGAGAGACAGCACTTTTCCCTATTTCCATAGAGGGAAACATTCATCTGGAGAAGCAGTTTCTGAGCTCTATTTGTGGGCACAGAGAACATTTCCCTAGCCATTATTCCCCACCCCCCAATCCTGAACAAAGGTTTAAGCAGTCCATGTTGTCCTGGTTTAGAGAAATATTGATTCATAGCTTGTGAACAGCCAGGGAAAATAGAACGTAACTCCAGTTAAATCCAGGGACTGTTTTTTGTGCTGGCGAAATCCAGTCTAAGAAGGACCAGAGCTCTATTTTTTATCCTTATGTCCAGTCCAATTTAAGTCCATAAAAACGGGTGCATATAAATTTCTGTCCCGCTACCAACATACCCCAAATAAAAGCCTGTGGGGTAGTAGCTGGTGGGCTTTTTGCAAGACCCATTCATTGAAGAGCTTCGACAGCCCTGCATTTGACTCTTCAGTAGAGGCTCCCCCACCCAAGAAGCGAACCTGGACCCCTCCCATAACTCCATACCTGGTGTCTGGGGCGGCCAACAATGGAGGGGAACACGGCGCGAGGAGCATCGTCCCCGGCGAAACCGGCTTTGCACATTCCGGAGCCATTGTCAACCACGAGCGCAGCAATATCATCATCCATGGCGATCTTTAGGAGGAGAGAGACAAAGAGGGGATTAAACCAGGAGTTCAGTCAAAGCCAGCTTACAAGCTGTGCTTCTGCAAGAACTTCCGTCTCGGGCTTAAGTGACACCTGCTGTTAAAGCACCAGGCAGCTTGCTCTGATGGAGTGTGCTAGAAGGGACCACCCCACCCACTTCCTCCGCAGCTTCCTGTTTTGTCATTGCCACACTCCCCATCTTCAGCCACAAGAGGGCGCCTGCTCCTTCTGCATGCACATATGGGACAAAGGAAGTCCTTTACTCCCGTCCCTGTTATTACCATAAAAGGCAATGGTTAGAGCCCGGCTTGCAGAGGCAGAGATGCTGCGCAAGCCAGCTTTTGGAGGGCTCTGCTCAGAGAGGCCCCGCCCTTCCTTCCCACCACCCCCTTCCTTCCAGAGAGATGAGTCTTGTCTGGGAGCCACTCCCAGTGAGAGAGAGCGCAACAGCATGTCTGGAACACCCATTTGAGACAAGATAGGGCAATAACAGCCAGAGACGAGCTGGAAACTAGGGCAATCACTCACACCCTGGTGCCTTTTTAAAAAAAGCTGCTTTGCCCTGGATCTCCACCCTGCTTAGACCCAACTCTGCAGCTTGTTGGTCCAGTCCCACAAGCCACATTTTAAAACTCGACATACAAGAATGAGAGGTGCCTAATGACTTAGAGGATTTTAAAAAAGGCGTTGCCACCTTTGGGAAGTTTAGATGCAGGCTCCTCTCCCTATGGGGGGGGGAAGGGAGAGAATGGGATGACCTGTGCGTTGTCACAGGTGGCAAGGCACTTAACATGACCCACAGGATTAAGAGTATTTATGCGGCTTGGCACGCTCTGTCTGAGCAGCCAGGGGTCAAAAGGAGAATGAAAAGAGTGGGGGGAATTTCATGTCTAGTGTAGCTTGATGCAGATGGGAAGATTTAAACAGTAGAACAGAAAGGAGGGATTTCTATAAGGGAGTTTCCACCTCTCAGGCAAAGCTGTTGGGACCAGACCCCACCCTTCAACAACCTGTTGGCCAACTTGTATTCCTGCAAGGTACACTAATGAGGACTAGCCACTTGTCATTTCCACACTAGCATTCACTGACCATTAAAAAAAAACACCTTACTCCAGCAATATGCATGCACTTCTGCATCCTCCACTGCAGAAAATTCCAGAGTGACTTCAGGGAAACAAAGACCCCCCTCAGCAGTGGGAGGGGCAGCCCCCTCAGCCATGATTGATTTGCTTCCCCTCCCCAAAAAGTACCTCCCCTCCCTCTCTCTCCCCCCTCCCTCCTCCACCCATGTGCTTGGCTGATACAATAGAAAGTGCAGGCTTCTCCCACCGGAAACAGCCCCCCTTGCCAAGTCACACCCTATCAGGTCTGGATGCTTGCTACCTACCCACCCACCCACCCCAATTGGGGGGGAGGGTGGTGGATGTGCAATCCAAACCCCACTACCCAAGCTCAACTCCCTTCCAGGAAAAAAAAAAAAAGAGACTGCATCACACAAGAGGACCCCCCTCCCCATTTGACAATAAATCCTCTTAAAGGGAAGGCCACACTGAGTTAAAACCGATTAACAAGCTGGGGAAGGCAGGAGCCCATAAGGAACCATTGTGTGCCAGGATGAAACTGAGTGAAATTGACCAGACTGCAAATTCCAATGTATTCCCCTTCCTTCCCCCCCCCCCTTTATAATGCAGCAGAGGTTGTAAAGTCCAACAAGCAACACTTCCGGAAGGATTTGCCCCTCTCCTGCCTGTAACTGGACACAGTGTTGTTTCTCTCCAGGGGAAGCAAGAGCCCGATTCCCACTCCCTGCCCCGCCACTCCATCTGCAAGGACTTCGCGACACACTGAGATCCCACTAGCAGCCCCAAGGATCGGAAGAGCCTCTTTTGAGATTTAACTGGAGGAGACCCCCCCCCTCCAAGCCTGGTCACAGAAATGCATAAAGGGGCCTCTTTTGCAGGCATCCCATGCATTAACAAAGCAGCCCCATATAACTCTATAGGGCACCGCCTTTGTCAGCATGCAGGGGATCGGCACCAAGTTTCCCCCACTGAAGACTTGCGGGGCGGGGGAGGAAGCACGACACCCACAGCCACTCGAGCACGATCTGACTGCCCTAGAGCGACTCCAGGCCACGATCCGGATCTCCTCCTGGCCTGCAAGCCCACCCACCCTTTTAAGTTCCCCGGGAGTAAGCACCATTCAACGCAATGGGCTCACACCACGCCGGAGGGTCACGATTTTTTTTTTTTAAAGCACCCACCAGGACCCCCATAAACGAGCCAGCAAGAAAAGGAAGGATGGGAAATAAGAGATCCCTCAACTGAAAGGCCAGCAGATCAACGCACTCCCCCCGTTTTGCAAAGCAGATCCAGCCAGAAAATGAAGCATGGGATCTCTCCATTGAAAGACCCCCCCTTGTTCTGCAAAGCAGTTTCAGCCACAAAAAGGAGCATGGATCATAAAGAGATCCCTTAAGGGTCCCTTGGAAAACCAGCACATCAATGCACCTCCCCCCCCCCCCCCCCCGTCTGGCAAAGCAGATCTCCAGGCACTTACCTTTGAGAAGTTGCAAATCGGTTTTAAAAGTTGGGGCTTATTTTGTTTTGTTTGTTGGCGGAGGGGGGGAAGGCTCGAGACGACCCGGGCGCTGCGCGCACACACACAGGCGGAGAGGGAGCTCAGCGGCTGGGCGTCCGGCCCCCGCGCCCGGGTTTTATGGGACCTGCGCCGCTGAGCTCTCTCCATAAAAGGCAACTTTCGAAACGCGCCCTCCTGATTGGCTGCGCCGCCCTCACTCACTCCCCAGCCTGGCCGTGCACATTGCAGCAGTCTCTCCCCCCCCCCAGCCATGCATGCGCGCGCCTTTCTCGTTTGCAAAAGCATCGGTGGGGGAGGCTCTTCTGCGCTTGCAGGGAGTGCAAAGTGCCTCCTGGGGTTTTCCCCCCCCCTGCAAAAAAAAAAAAAAAAAGAAGAAGCTCCCACACTGGAGTGTGCAAGCACCGTGGAAATGTGCAGGACCTGGGACAGATTATCCTGCAGCAGCCCTCCCTTCCTCCCCCACTTGATGGTGGTGAGAGGCCTGGAGGAAGCCTGGATCTCTCCTCCAGGCACGTTTGGCCCGGACAGAAACCCCCATTGTTTGATCGCCTGGCCTGCTCCAGTGCGCATCCCAGTTCACAACCAGAAGTGGGCATGAGCGCTTGCGCTACCCCCTAGGCCTGCTTGCCTAGGGAGGAAGGGCCCAATCCTATCCAATTTAACAGTGCCAGTGAGGGAACAAAATGTTCCCTTACCTCCTGGAGGCCTCCATAACTACCCTCCCACCGCAGGATGCAGCGCATACCCCACAGGCATGGCTGCACCAGGGCAGGAAAGTTGGGTAGGTTATGGCCCGAAGTCTGTGGAACTCTGACTTCTGAGAGAGAGCCCTTCCGAGTCCGCACACGCTACCATACATTGCTGTTGGTGCATTTCCTGAAGAATGAACCCCATTGAATCATGTGGGCCTTGCTACCTAGGTTAAACCTGCCCAGGGACCCAGCTATATGCAAACTGTGGGGCTTGCTCCCAAGTCAGCATGCACCAGGTTGGAAAAATCTTTGGTGTTCCTATTGTGTCATGTGGTAGGGGTATGAAGTTCTGCAGAGCCACCTGATCTTCAGTGCGCTTCCTCCGAAGTCAGCTTCACTTTGTTCAAGGGGGTGTACACGCCGCCCCTCCCAGAAAGGCCACAGTCCTAAACACACTAGCTCCTTTGGGTGGACTGCTGAGCAAACAGAGACTCTCACAGCAAGCCCACCCAGCCTGGCTTTTTTTCTAAGTAAGCCGGCTTAGGAGTTAGGAGTGAGCTCTCTCAGTCCAGCCCCTGCACATGTTGATTCTGGAGGAAGCGCTGAATTCAGTGGGACTGACTCCCAGTGAAGGGTGCACAGGGGTGACAACCTTCAAGACAACCCTTGGAGACAGGAGACACGCTGGCAAGGATTCCCTGCCACGGCCAAGCAGGCATGAGAAGTGCCTCTTTAGCAACCACAAATCTGTCGTCATCGCTATGTCACATTGTGCTGGGGGGGCAGTGGCATCCCCTTGAAATAACCTCTGGGTCTACAGCAGAGAAGCAGCGACGGGGTCCAGCTCTCGAGTGAGCACCAGGGTTGCCAGAACTGAAGCTAGAGAGAGTTGGAAGAATCAGACATGAAGCCATCTCACTCTGACAGGAGGCTCAAAACACTGCATGCAGCGTCCATAACCACAAGGTGTAGTGATGGCTACTGGCTTAAGTGGCTTAAGGCGGGGAGGGAGTGACACATTCAAGGAAGGCAGGCATAAGCCAGGATGTCCCACATTCAGAGCAACACCCCACTAAGGCTACAATCTTATCCATGCTTTTCTGGGAGCAAGCCCCACTGGCTATGACAGGACATATGACACGCCTAGAATTTGGACTGTAAGCTCCAGGAGGGGCAGTTGGCTTCATGCACTCCTTACAGAAGCATGTGCTTGACCACTGTGGAAAGCAAGTTGCTGTCATGTGTTCATTCATTCTTTCATTCTCTCTTTTAATCCAACCATAGGGCAGTGCAGATGTCCTCTCCCTTTTTATCCTTGAGGCAACCCACTGAGGTAGGATAATCTCAGAGTTGGTGATTGGCCTCAGGTCCTCCAATGAGCTTCATGGCTGAGTGGGGGTTTGTTTCAGTTCACGCTCCACATCCCTTAAACTAGAGGGTACAGCTCCAAAGCATGAGGATCCTGAAAATTCTCTCTGTCTTTCCCTTTTTCCTAAAATCAGGCTCATTTAGATTTGCCTCACTTCAACCACTCCTAGGATACGAGGTTTGCAAACGCTGTGAGCCCCCGAAGGTGCCTGAATAAGTCATGTCTGAGCCACGCACGTCTCAAGGGTCTTTACAACGCCCCTATAAGGGAGGCTAGTCATGCAGGTGGCAGGCTGGGGCTGAAGGAACAGTCCCTTGCTTCAGGGCACCCAAAGAGCAGTGAGATTCGAACAGGGGAATCCCCACAGTTGAGACACTCTGAAACACCCTGGTGGTTTCTGCAGGGTTGTGAGAGGTTGAGACACTCGGCACTCAAAAGCCCAGAGCTGGAAAGCACTTGGACAACAGCTACAGGGGAATTTTCGATACTTAAGTTAACAACCAAGCAGATCTCAGTGTAAGCTCTCTTACCAGGGCAGTCATAATTCATCTGTGTTCAATAATTCTGGATCACTGGATCGCACCAGGAAGGCCCACCTATCCAAGATTCCTGGCTACTAGCTAATGCCAGCCCAACCCACCGGGCCAAATAGAACCCACGCCTCATTTTGTGTGATTGACTCTGTGGCTCTGTCATTAGGTTTCACAGAGCCATTGTGTTGGATGTTCTTTTTCTGCTCTCTTCTGAGATGGGTAGCCCGATCCTATCCTGCGCTGAAACATGGCCTGTGCCATATCTAGCACAGGGTAGGAGGTGACTGCTGTGCAAGTCTGATTTATTTCCCCTTACCCTGTGTCGCACAGAAGGCACCCCAATGGGGCTACTCAGATCTACACCAGTGAAATTGCTGTTGCAGGTTCGAGCAGCTGGATGCAGGCTGGCCGAGAGGGGGGGTTAGGATACAGCCTAGGTCGTCCAGGCTGGTTCCATCCCCCTCCCGGGCCCAGTCCACCTACTGGTCTGCTCTTTCCCCACCTAGAACTGCCTCTGTTTTGCCCTCCGGCCACCTTCTCCAAAGCCCCCTCCATGCTGATCTCCCTAGACCAGCTCTTACCCCTGGATCTGGTGCAGGGAGGCCGGCGCTCATCCTTGCGCTGGCCTCTATGACCCTGGAGTAGTCACTAATGTCTTTACAGCTTGTTCACAACACTCCCAAGCTGGCACAAGGGACTCTTAAGCAAAAAGCTCCTTACCAGGGCCATGTTAGTGTTACCTGTTTTCTCTGGTCAGAATATGGAAGGTTGGTCTGCACCAGTGTTTGGACCTGCCAACTTCAGACATGATGCTGTACATAATCGGTGGATTCACACAGAGCAGGTTGAAACCCAAACACAGAGGCATGCCCTCAATTTCACACTCAACGTTGGTAGGTGTTCCTTGGCGCCTGCCACTGTAGGTCACGGGTGCTTTCTGGCCACCTGACATTTCAACCAAGGGTGGTCTGACTTTAGGCTGCACCACCAGTGTCTTTGGGGGTGCTCCCCATGTTTTGAATTTCCAAGCGGGAGTTCAGACATAACCAATTTGTGCTCAGGAGGCTCCCAGGCAGAAAACCATCCTCATCAAGAATGCCACTCTTGCCAGTTACCACTGCCGTTGACTAATCAGCTATCTCTGGACCCCACTGGCCACTTACATCCTGCTGTTCACCCCTTGCTGGCCTGCCTCTGCCATTGCAGGGCTAACTGATATCTCTTCATTTTCAGATAAGGGTGAATTAAAAAATTGACACCCGCCTAAACTTTATACAGTGCCAACTTCATTCTGGAAGATTTGTGTGTTGTGTTCCGGAGCTCAAGAAGACGGCTGGCTCATATACGGCCTTCAAGAGCGTTCATGGGGGACCACAGGCTCTCCCTCGGAGTCTGCCTTATGCTGAATGAGAACAATGGTCTCGACTCCTACAGAAGGAGGCTAAAATCTGGCCATCCTGGATGCCCAACACACCACAATTTGTTGTGCATTTCAGAGGCCAAACTTGCCCACTTCCCCTGCAGATTTCCTGACGCAACTTCCTCTTCCCGCTTCCTCACGTATCCCCGGCCCGGCCCGGTTACGAAAGACACTTGCAAGCCTCTCCTCTCCTTCTGCTTCTACATCTGCTGAGGTCAGCGGCCAGGGGCTGCAGCGCAGGGGCTACGGAAACCGGCACAAGCAGTCAAGATGACGATGGTTCCGAATAAAAGCCGCGAGGCATGTCAGGAGTGCAGGCAGAGCAGAGATGGTGGTATAATCCAAAGCAACCCTCACCCATGTTTTTAGTGGTCATCTCTCCGCATTCCCAAACATACCTGTTTATTTTTCTCCATTTAAGTCTTTAAGGCAATCAGGGCCGGCCCATTTATGAGACCGACTGAGTCAGTCGTCTCAGGCAGCAGACTGGCAGAGGGATGCCTCTCTCTGCCCACTCATCCTCACTGCTCTTCTTTCTCCTCCCATTGCCTGGATTGGAAAAGCAACAGGAAGGTGAACTGTGGATAGGAACATGGTTGGCTAGACCATCTCCAAGCAGAACATGGTCTTTGACGGTCTCCTCCACTGCTCCCCTTCACACTTCCTGCTCAGCTCCCTTCCCTTCTTCTTTTTCCAGTACAGGCAGTGGGACGAGCCCAGGCTGGTGCACTGCCAGGTCAGGGAGAATCAGGATTGGGCCCACTGCCAGGAAATCCGGGGCCAGCCCTGAAAGTACCTTATAAACATCTTTGAATAAACGGGTTTCCCCAGGCAGATCTTCTGCCCTAGAACAAGCTCAACAGGCACCCTCCCATCACTGCCTTGCTTCATCACCTAGCCTGGTGTCACTGTTCATGTATTGGACGAGGCCTGGAGAGAGCTGGGCTCACATTCCCATGCCCCCATGACTTACACTTGCCGCTACTCTCTCTTTTCTCCAACCTACCCCAAAAGTTTTTTGAGGGTACAAATGGTGTATCCCTTTTGTGCTCCCCGAGCTCTTTGGAGCAGTCATGGTCTATCTGAGCTAGGGTCCCTCTTGCCTGCCGACTTCTAAGAGAGGCACTCACAGCTCCCCCCTCCTGCAGTGGCCAGCCAGATGGTGTTAGCTAGGAAGCCCAGAATGAAACCATGTGGGCAAAGGGCTTTCTCTTCCTCTTGCCTCCCAGCCTCTGACCCTGGAGGAAGCGCGTCATCGATAGAATGTGTAGCATTCACTAGATATGTCCTCCACACATTTGCCCAATCCCCGCCTCTGGGAGCTGCCTCTTGTGAGAGCCAATTCCATAATTGTGAAACTGTATATGAAGGAAACTTCCCTTTTACCTGTGTCTCCTTGTCAATCAGAGGTGCTGGGTGACACCCCCTGCCCCCTTGGATCTTGAGAGTAGAAACTTCTCCCTAGCCATTGTTTCTGTTCCATGCCTAAATTAGAAATCTCTGCAATGCCCCTGTCACCCACTTCATCGCTTGGCTTTCAAGATCCCCAATTGTTTTCATCTTTCCTTGTAGCAAAGGAGCTCTACCCTACCCCAGGTTGTTTGGGTAGGTTGTCCCAGGGCTGGCCTTAGTTGCTGTGGGGCCCAAGTGAAAACATTTTTGGCAAGGTCCAGGTTCCCTGCCAAAGTCCATCGAATCTTCAGAAATATCAAGAACATTTATGATAGACTTGATATCTCTAGGGGGGAATGGAAAGCCACCAAAATGTGTGCTTCAGAAGTGCATGCGAGTTCATGGACCACAGGGGCCTGAGCGCATTTTAATATAAAATTGCATGCATTTCAGCCGACAAGTAAACCAACAAAATGTGTGTCTTTGACGTGACTAGGAGCCCAGTCCTATCCAGCTTTCTAGTTCTGATGCAGCCCGGAGTTAAGGGAACCAACATTCCCTTACCTTGAGGAGGCCTACATGACTGCCTGCCCACCACAGGATGCTGTGCATGCCCCATTGGCATGGCTGCATCAGCGCTGGAAAGTTGGATAGGATTGGGCCCTAGATTACCCTAGCGCTGGATACCCATTCGATGCAGGGCCCAATTGGGAACAATTCATCCAACTGGCTCCAAGCTGGCCCTGGGTTGTGCCTTTTCCAGCTCTACAACATCCTTCTTGGGGTGTGGTGACCAGAACTGCGCATGGGATTCCAAGTGTGGCTGTGCCAAAGGTGTATCCATGAGCAATGAGGACTAGAGACATGCGTCTTTTTGAATGTATGACCCGAGTGTCCCTCTCAGCTGTAGTCTGGGAAACCTCTGGGAGACACTCATTGTACTCAGCAGATGTGAAAGGGGAACCAGAGAGCTTCTACCGCGTGTCCCTCTCTTTGCTTGCCACGGGCCTCAGCTGCTGAAGGGTTTCCTGTTTCCGTCTTTTCAGCTACAGCAGATGAGAAGCAGAACCAATTGGCCAATCTTGGCGACAAGCCTTTGCCTGGCCATTTAAGGCACATTTCCCGGATGACACTGGAAACGGGTTGCGCTAAGAGTTTGTCGTTCCGCAGTGTTCTTTGCGCTTGGGAAACAGCACGGAAGTGGGGTAACCATGGATCAATAGGTCAAACCAGAAGGATCCCTTGGCCTCAGGTTCCTACATATCAAGACAACGGGCTTAACAGGCTTTATAGGCACTCCTTCTCCCGAGAACCCACAAGGTCTTCAGTGCTGCTCACAGAACCATGTCAGATGAAATCCACATAAATTAAAAACAATCAGTTTGGGGGGGGGGGAGAGAGAGAGAGAGCATAGCAGAAGGAGCGACAGATGCTGAAAACATCATGTTTACTCTCCAAAACCCTGAGAGAATAACAATTCAAACTCGATGCCTGCGAGATAGGCGGGCAGGCGCCAAGCGAGCCTCTCTGGGGAAGGTATTCCATGGGGCGAAAAGCAGCATATCCCCAGAAAGGAAATGGGAATCCAAGCGGTGATGTCTTTCCTGAGCAAGGAGAGGTTGCAGCACAGGGGTCCTGTTTTCTGCCTTTGCTAGTGGGACACACACACACACACACACACACACACACACACACACACACATGCCATGACAGACGTCATGAACTCTAGAACAGCGATCAAGAGTCTTGTGACACCTTAAAGATGCCACATTTTGAAGGTGAAAGTGCCAAATGTATGATGTATGAAGTGTTATCCCCCAGTTAACAGGTGTTTGCACACACACACACACACACACACACACACACACACACACACACACACACACACACACACACACACACACATGCACACACAGAGGGGGAGGCAAACTGACAAGTGTCCATATTCCGAAAAGACTTATCCCTCGATGAATGTTCAAATAGGAGATGTAGAAATGTCCTGTTTTTCAGATGGCTCTTGAACTCAGGACATCTGGGTTGAATAAATGTGCACCAAATGTCAGCTTTCCGGTTGGAGTGGAAGTAGCTGGACCCACAAAATAGTCAGCCCCAAAGACCTATGTGTCTCTCATAATCTCCCAAAAGTGACGCCTTGGGCATTTGCTCTGGCTTAGCAAAGGGAGGGCTAAAAAAAATAAAATCTTTTAAATAAATAAATAAATAAATAAATGGTGAGTGGTGGGTCTGATTCAGGTCAGCCAGTGCACTCCAAGCAAACCAGAATGGAATCTGACTAGGTTCCACTCATATAATTCATTTCTATGACGTGACAGGGGCCAAGTTTCATGTTCGCCAGGACACTGGCACTAGCCAGCTGTACCCCGCACTCTCATTCGCGGCCATGTGAGTTGACAGCTCGTTGACCGCAGCACGGAAAGCCGTAATAATAGAAACCAGGACAACTGAAACCATCGCTGCATGCTTTTTATTGAACTTCGTTGCATGGGGTTTTCCAGTTGGCTCCTTTGAATGGTCCCCAAGGGCATCCATCCAGGCCCCAATTCAGTCCCAAGACCACCTGGGTGCCCCACTTGTCCAGGAGGGAAGCTCTGTTATGATGATGAATTGCAACATTTCGTCACTGGAAGGCACTTTAAAATCCATCTTCTTGCATTAGCATCATCCCTTTCAAGGCTGAGGGGGGGGAGCATCAGTGACTTGTTAGTAATGAAATCTCAGCTGTCACCGGGTGCCGGAAATGCAGGTTACAGCAGGATTAGGCTCCCTGCCAAAAAGAGTCAAGTCAAACTGTGCAGTTGGGAAACCCAGATTTCACAATCTGCCTCAAAACAGGCCAAGACAGTGACCGTTTCATTCATTCTTCACATGTATCTCCCACCCTTCCTCAGCTTAGTGTGCTGACCCCGCCTTTTCACAACAGTCTTGTGAGGTAGGGTGATCTAGGGTAGGGTAACAGGTTCACACATGCTGGCAGTGACCGGATGCTACAGGAGGCAGTTTCATTTTCAGGCAACCCCAACCTTCCCCATGTGCTCTGCCCCACTCAATCACTGCGCCTTATGATGTCTTAATCCCCCTCCCTTTTAAGAGAAGCCCTCTGCCTCCTGCTTCCCTCACATCCGGGGGAAGGAGGTGCCTGCTCTCGGGGATCCATCCCATCATAGAAGCTACAGCTTCCCTTTTGAATGAGTCCCTCCACCCACCCACCCCCGCACCCCACACACACTTGTTGTCCCCTGACCCCCAGACTCCTCCTCCAGCCTCCCACAGCCCCTGATCTCCGGGCAACGCTATCCATTTGACCTCCTCTCCTGGCCATAAATGGAGACAATTCGGAGCCCTTTCCCCCCAGGGTGGAAAGCCAGTGGAGAAGAAGGGGAAGGGAATCTTAGGAATGTCCAGCACACAGAACATGTGCAATGCATTTCCAGCCTGTCTGTTGGACAGGGGGGTGGCCGGCCAAGGCTCTGCCGGTTGGACTCCATTCCCCTTCCCAGTGCTTTTTTTTGGTAAAAGAAAAGGTGCAGGAACTCACAACTTGTTAATCTTTTATTCATTTAGTCATTTATTCATTCATTCATTTATTTATTTATTTATTTTTAAGCCATTTTTTTATTGGAGAAATAAAATATTTTTTATGTGCTTCCCCCCTAAAGATGAACTTAACTTCTGAGTAGACATGCATAGGACTGGGCTGTCAATCTCCACATCCCCCTAGCTACTTTTTCTACACATGGGGAAAAATACTGTACAGGTGCACTTGTAGCATGTACGTAGTATGTAGTGTGGCACTATTTCGAGGAGAGGAAGCAGTGAATGGATTCCGAAAAATGGCTTACACGAGTTCCATGTAGTAAAATTACTCTAAGCAACTGTGGGAGTAAGAACAAAAAAGGAATTCTTACATGAGAGGGGTCCTTAGGTGCACATAGAAACGGCCACGTTTGCAAACAAGCGATTAAATATGGTTTAATTCAGGTATCAGAATGATCTGTGTCTTTGGGAAGGCGCTTGGCATGTAATTGTATGTTCTCTACTGCCCTGAGCAGCTGCTGTGCATTGCTGGAGAGGAGCTACAAATGCTGGCTGGCGGAAGGCATGCTTGTGCGGGAAGGATGAGGAGGATCTCTGGCAAGGCTGGATAGCACGTTGTACACACGTAGAATCCCTTTTCACCTGCCCTTAGCATGTGAAAACGGGTGCAGATATATATCTCTGCCAGGATTAAGAGCCCAATCCTAGGTATGTCTACTCTGAAGTAAGTCTCGTCAATGGAGCTTACTCCCAAGAAAGTGCCTAGGATTGCAGCCTAAGAGCCTAATCCTATGCATGTCTATTCAGAAGTCCACTTTAGTGAATGGGGCTTATTGTGGATAGGATGGCAGCCTCAGGGCCCAATCCTGTGCCTGTCTCCTCAGAAGTCAGTCCCAGTAGAGGCAGTGGGGCTTCCTCCCAGGAAGGTGTGGAGAGGACTGCAGCCTCAGAGCCAAAGCCTATGGCTGTCTCCTCAGAAGTCAGTCCCAGTAGAGGCAGTGGGGCTTCCTCCCAGGAAAGTGTGGAGAGGACTGCAGCCTCAGAGCTCTTCCTCTGCCTGTCTACTCAGGCTGCAAGGCTATGACACTTTCCCAGGAGTAAGCCCCATTGAACACAATGGAACTTACTTCAGAGTAGACATGCATAGGCTTGGGCTCTCAGGCTGCAAGGCTATGCACCCTTTCCCAGGAGTAAGCCCCACTGAGCACAATGAGACTTACTTCTGAGTAGACACACCTAGGCTCGTGCTGCAGATTGACACGGGGGCTGCACCAGCCAGCTTCCTTCCCCTCGTCCTCTGCCAAGCCAGTACCTTGGCGTTCCATGGGTGCCGCAGCCCGTCTCTCTGGCTGGCTGTCCATCCTCCTCCTTGGCGTCGGCGCATGTCCCCTGCACCCTCCACCGGCTTGGAAGCTGCGCAGGGAAGCTAAGCGCGGGGGGGGAGGCGGGCTGGGCTCAGGTGAGAGCTTGGGGATGGGGCAGGAGGGGGTCGTTGTGCGGTCAAGCAGGGGCCAGGTGCCCACCCACCCTGCACCCCCAGCACCTACCTAGCTAATGCCTCTGTTTTGCTCCCCCCCAAATGTCTCCAAAGGGGAGGGGCCCCTGCAAAAAGGTGCCGGAACTCCGTCCCCCTGCGTTCCATTAGAAAAAAAGCCCTGCCCCTTCCCTTTTCAGAGTTTTCCTTCTGACCTGCTCTCACTGTCTCCTCTTTCATAACACCATTCCACCCCCCCACCGCTCCTCCCACCCTTGCATTCTTGACCAATATGGATACTGCGAGCTATCTTTCGCTTTCCCTGCCTCCTCCATCCTCTTGGTCTCTCTCCCCCTCTTCCTATCTCTGGAATGCTTTCGCTCTGTCCCGTGTCCTCCCGCTTGAAAACCAGGCCAGGGTGAAGAAGGCGAGATCTGGACCGGGGAACATTCCGGACCTCCTTTTATTTTTTAACATGGTGATGTCCAAGAGGCCTTGGTTACGGCTAAATCCAATTGTCCCTGGGCTGGAATTTGATGAGTCTTGTTCACCCTGAAGATTCCTTCACTGGACCGATTCCAGGGCTGGTTCTTTCCACACCTTCTCTTCCCCACTTGCCTTCCCCACCCTGGGCAAAGAGATCCACTTTGCATCAATTGGTAGGGTGGAGTAGAAGTCAGGCAGGAGGGTGACAGTTCCAGGACTCCACCAAGGTTTCATTCCTTGCTGCCCCTTACACCTGGAGCACCTCCTGGAGCTCTTGAACTCCTATGCTCAGAGGCCAGGGTTTCCCACTTGTTGAGGTCCATTCCTAAGGCCTTCAGATCCCTCTTGCAGATGTCCTTGTAGTGCAGCTGTGGTCTACCTGTAGGGCACTTTCCTTGCACGAGTTCTCCATAGAGGAGATCCTTTGGGATCCGGCCATCATCCATTCTCACGACATGACCGAGCCAACGCAGGCGTCTCTGTTTCAGCAGTGCATACATACTAGGGATTCCAACACGTTCCAGGACTGTGTTGTTAGGAACTTTGTCCTGCCAGGTGATGCCGAGAATGCGTCGGAGGCAGTGCATGTGGAAAGCGTTCAGTTTCCTCTCCTGTTGTGAGCGAAGAGTCCATGACTCGCTGCAGTACAGAAGTGTACTCAGGACGCAAGCTCTGTAGACCTGGATCTTGGTATGTTCCGTCAGCTTCTTGTTGGACCAGACTCTCTTTGTGAGTCTGGAAAACGTGGTAGCTGCTTTACCGATGTGTTTGTGTATCGAGAGAAAGAGTGTCGGAGATCGTTGAGCCAGGGTACACAAAGTCATGGACAACCTCCAGTTCATGCGCAGAGATTGTGATGCAGGGAGGTGAGTCCACATCCTGAACCATGACCTGTGTTTTCTTCAGGCTGATCGTCAGTCCAAAATCTTGGCAGGCCTTGCTAAAACGATCCATGAGCTGCTGGAGATCTTTGGCACAGTGGGTAGTGACAGCTGCATCGTCGGCAAAGAGGAAGTCACGCAGACATTTCAGCTGGACTTTGGACTTTGCTCTCAGTTTGGAGAGGTTGAAGAGCTTTCCATCTGATCTGGTCCGGAGATAGATGCCTTCTGTTGCGGTTCCAAAGGCATGCTTCAGCAGGACAGCGAAGAAAATCCCAAACAACAGCGAAGAAAATCCCACAACATATCAGCATCTCAGATTTTAGGTTAGAGCACCCAACAGGGCCAGCTTTGAGCCAATTGGACCAATGGCTCCGCAACAGGGTAAACCACTCTGGTCTTGTATGCAGCATTATATAAAAATGTGCTTCGATCCGTTTGGTCCACATGCCAGTTTTTACGTGCACTTTTTTGATTGCTTTCCATTCTGCCCTAGAGATATAAAGTCTAGAATACCATTTATTTATGTCTCCTCCACAGATGTTGGCAGTGAACCTGGGGCCCCACCGAAAATGTTTTCAATTGGGCCCCGCAGCTCCTAAGGCAATCAAAACCCTCAGAGATCATTGGAGCCCCACCGGTAAACACAACATCTAAATTTGTGCCATCTCCCCAGATATCTCTTCTGATTTCTGCAAATTAAACCATTTTCTCTGAAAGCGCGTATGACTCATAAGCGAGAAGATGGCTTCCTGTAGCTTGTTCTCTTTCCACCACTCACATTGGTTTCAGAGCTGTTCACGGAGGCTTCTGGAATGTTCTAAGAATTCAACCATCATCATGGGGGCCAGAAACTTAATTGTAAAAGAATTGCAGAACTTGCAAAAGAAAGCAGAGTTGCTCGGGACACTACAATTTGCAACAGACTCACACAGACACTCCACAGGTTACTTTAGAGGAAAAAACGTTTGGGAAAATGTGTCTGCTGTTGTAAAAATTGGATCCGCGTGCACAAACTTTCACTTTCTTCTTTTTCCCATTCAGAAATTCCCCACATTAATCAGTTTCATGCACCTAATTGGGTTCCATTTCTGAGAATCATATGTACACTTGTGCATGAGTTTCTCGGGCAGGGGACACTGATGTGCATGCACAGGACATGTGGCTACATCCAGAAACATCATGCTCTCACTTAAGCAGACGGCACAAGTACTGTGGTTTGCACAGAAAAGAACCCTTTTATTTTAGACTGATGCCTTCTTTCAGACTGTGCTCTGGGGAACTTTGAATGCCTTCAGAAGATTATCGAGTGTCTCTTGATTAAAATGGTAAACAAGATTCCCTCTGAGACCATTTGCACCCCACTAGCAATCTCGCCTGCGTTCCTTCTGGGTGCTACTTTCAGTGCACACAGAGAAGGCTAATGCCAGGTCGAGCTTTAAGACCTGAGTGCAAACTCCGGAATGCATCCCAGAATCCTCTGCACGCATGGGTTTAACTGTGACACATGTGCAAGGATTTCTTGGAAGGCCGAGTGGTGGATTCTGAGGGTTAAACATTTGGAAAAGACTGCTTTTGGGTGTGATATGGTATATGAGATGAGCCCAGGCTTCCCATATAAGCGTGGCCAAGTTGCTGGTCTCCCGTACAGGGTCGTAGTGAGGGTCAAGTGGGATCATCCCACGTGTGGCTCCCTGGAGGATGGGAGGAGGCAAGGGGGCATGCTTACTCACACGTAGGACAGGTGGGGTGTGAAAGGCACACATGCACAAAACATCAAAAGTGCAACGTGGGCAGGCCTAGTTGGCACAACAGGTCTTGCCCACTCGGGTTCCTTGTAGAGCCGCATGCATACTCACGGCTTGCGCTTGTGCATCTGCGCATGGAAGGCCCTTGGCGGAGGAGAGAGCCCCAGCCCCACCCTTCCTGCCTGCCTCTGGTCGCAGCGCACCAGGGCCAGTTCCTCTTGTGTCACAGGGTCAGGGTGGATCCTGCTCCGGTTCTCAAGGAGCCTCGTTCCACGCGCTCGGCTCTCTCGCAAATCCACCATAAAAGGAAAAAGAGCAGGCAGGTAGCATAGCCAAACTTAGTCATTCCGAGGGGACCAGGCCTCCAGCTCAGTCAGCAGCAATTTCCTCCCAGAACTTCCTCTTTTGAAAGGCAGGGGAGGAGGGGAGGGGAGGCGTGGTGGCCCTCCCCTCCTGCCTTGGAATGTCTCCTCCTGGCTGCACAAGGAGGCCAGATGAGTGGCTCAAACTCTGCTTGCAGGAAAACAGACTTCGCACAGTTTTGCTGTGAAGGCTATCAGCAAGGCTATCGGCTGGGCACACAGCATGGTCTCTTTCGAAGACTCATTGAGGACAAGGCCAGGATGCAACCTCTGAAGCACAGCACTGGATGAGAATGAAATCACTCGCTTGGCAGAGGTGGTTGTCCCAGGGGTTCATCCTCCTCCTCCATGGATCAGGAAAAGAATAGGGGGGGGTAGAGTGGGAGTGGAAAGTAGAGTGGTGGGCTAGAGCGTCAGAGACAACTGGAGAGGAGCTCATCAGAGACTGATGTGTACTGCCTCTTTAAGACAAGGCCCCCAAGGCCTCAGACTGAGAAAGGCCTTGTGAGAGAGCAGGGGGAAACAGTTTTGGTTTTCTAGCAGAAGACCATATGTGAGCAGTTGGGTCCGTATTATCTCCGTTGACTTGCCCTCTCGTCCCAGGTGGAGGGAAAGCCAGTTGGGTTCTAACAAATAAATACATTGGAGTTGTTTATTTTCATCCAGCGAAATTGATGCGCTGGGCTTTTCTAGTGAGTGCTCCGAGAACCCCTCCCCCATGGATACCCATTTCTGCAGATAATGAAATCCATGGGGAGGGCCTCGGGACCTCCCAGATACGGCCAGAAGTATCTTCGGGTCACATGTTGCTCAAGGGCGACAGGAAGCCCTGGGAACGAAGTTGCCCAGCCCTTTGCCCAAGGCCACATGGCACAGAGGCCGTGTGGGTGTGCAGGTTGGCTGGCCTGGCAGCTCCCCGTCGGGACTCTTATCTCCTTATTTGGATCCTGGAACAGCTGTGCCTTGGCAAGTCTCCGCCTTAAAGGCCCCCCCCCCCCGATGGTTTTCTCAAGGCCAGTGGCAAACAAGGCAAACAGTGCCACCCTCGCCCTTATCCTGAGAACCGGAGTCTCCTTCAGTGGGATCCACTGGAAATGTCTGATAAGTCGTGTGAGTCACTGATCCTGCCTTGGAGTGCTGGTGCAGGCGATGATGCAACCGAGCTGCGAGTCAGGAATCACCCCATCCCGCCACCTTCCCAAGGGAATTCCACATCGCGCCTGTCACCCAGGAAGGCTGACAGGTGGGGTGTTGCCATTCGCAGAGGGCGGCTTGAGATCAATCTCCTTCCAAGGCCTTGGACTGATTCTTGCTAGAAGTCTCGTAAGGCACCCCAACTGCTTTCACATAAGCTCCTCCACCAAAGCTTGTGCCCAAATGAATTGGCTTGCCTTTAAAGGAACCACCTTGGTTTTGTTGGCCAAAACAAACAAGCACAGCTATGCCTCTGGATGTCCATCACTAGCTCAGGCCCTGCTGCAGAGCTCTGGGAGCTGAGCACCTTCAGGGTTGTGGCTCATCAGCTGTGAAACCAGAGCAGCTCCAACCAGGGAGCCCCTTTCCACCTAGCCCAGGACTTCTGGATCATAGCAGTGGGAGCGAGGCTCCTTTAGATGGGATTCTCGTGGCCCTTTGGACCCACGGAGGCTTGCGCAATCCTGCATCACCTTCAAATAACAGCCAATTCATTTACTTGTGGGCAGAGGGAGGTGGGCACCAAGTCAAAAATGGGCAAGCAGTGATCATAGGAGAATTAGAAACTCAAAGGCTGGCCAGGAATGGGTCCTCTTGACCTGCTTGCTGAAGGCCAGCAGGGAAGGAGCCAGGCAGGCATCCCTAGGGAGAAAATTATATAACTTTGGGACCACCATGCAGAAGGTCCGGTGCTGTGTTGCAGTCCGCTTTGCTTCAGGTGATAGAGCAGAGCCTTTGAAGACAGTATTGACATCTGGGTAGGGTCATATGGAAGCAGAAGGGGTATTAGTTATCCTGGACCATTTCAGAGCAGTGATTTCCAACCAATTTCATCTCAGGGCACAGCGACAAGGTGCTAAAATTGCCCAGGCACACCATTGGTTTTTTTTTTACCATTGTCAAGGCACACCACACTGCCAGTGAGGGGCTCACAACCCTCCCCCAAGCTCCCCCAGTGGACCATCCGTGTCCCGCAGCGGCAGCACACCAGTTGAAAATGGTTGCCCCGTTCTGAGTGAGGAGGAGGCCTTGAGGCCTCGCTGGGGACTGATCCCCAAACCACGGTGGCAGATGGAGGGATACCCCAAGCCATCTGCCAAGCCTGTTTCCTGGGCCCGAGCCTGTTTCTGATTACCGCTTGGCAACTAACCAGCACATGAACCGTGGCTTTGAATAATTCAACCAAGAAGTGGGGGGGGGGGGGCATTCCAAAACTGGGATTTTTTTTTTGTTTTTTCCACTAAAAGGATATGTCCCTTTAAAGTCCAATCTCCTCTTCTTCTTTTAGGTGGGACTCCAGTTGCCTCCAGCCAATCCATCCACCGACCAAGGGAGAGAAGGACAAACAACTGGACAGAACTTTTTAAAATTTTTACTGTAAAGTAGCAACTGCTCAGAGGCCCAGTGCAGATGAGGACTGCGGCATCAAGAACGGGATTCTGCACAATCCCAGTAAGGGGATTCCAACAGGCTCCCACCGAAACGTCTCGTTTCACTTTGAGGATGAGGACTAGCGGCTTGATTGAGGCGATGCTTGCTTGAACTTGGGAAGTTCCCTGTTCTAGGAGAGATCTCCCCACCCTGAGCTCTGAGGCAGTTCCATGGGTGTTTCAGGCTGAGGTGGGGAGATCTCTCCAGGGCTGACAAATTGTAACAGACCGGAAGGCCCCGAGGGAACCAGAACGTGAGGCTGTGTGGCGTAGTGGGTAGAGAGAGTTGAAATTTGGCCTGGGGAAACATTCCACTCAGGCAGAAAAGCCATGAGGTAGCCATAAGGAGCATGACCTAGTTCCCAGGCTCCCCAAGAGGACAAAATGGGTTCATTTTATCTCCATGAAGGGGGCGGTTGGTATCCTGGAGCAGCTGCTGAGGGCCCTCCCCAGAAGCCACCTCTGGCTACAGGATGCTGTAGTGGTTCAGGAGTTGGACTCAGACCTGGAAGACCCAGGTTCAAACCTCCTCTTCCTGAGTCACGGTCTCTAAGCTTCACCTACCTCACTGGGTTGTTGTGACCACAAGAGGAGGGGTGCAACTATGTACACCACCCTGAGCTCCATAGAGGAAGGGGGTGGGGTGTAAAAATGTGGAAAATACATAAATAAATCTCTCATGGCTCACCCAGGGAGGAGAGGGCGCACGAAGGGCAGTTTGCCAAGGACCCCCTAAAACCCGGAAGCAGCCCTGTTGTGGGCTGCCCCTCACTGGAGGTTTCCAAGCAAAGGCTGGAGGGCCACTTGTTAGGGATGCTTTAGCAGTGGCCTGCCCTGAGCAGGGGGTTGGACTAGATGACCTCCAAGACCCCTGCCAACTCTACCATTTCTGCGATTCTACAACCACTGTCTTTGTTGGCACTTTTGGGTGTCAGAGTGAAGTGCTCCCCCACCCTCCCTGCCAACAGGCACGCAAGGCGCAGCCTTCCACCGTTAAATGGATGACAGTGTGCGGCGCCCCACCAGCTTCCGTACAGCATAACGGCCAGCAACGGCACTGTCATTTATTTTTCATTGCCTTAATGCCAACGTTTCCCGGATCAAAACTGGGGCAGCCTCGTCACTCCCCAATTGCAGCAGCGAGGAGGGCTGCCCAAGCCCTGCCCTTGATACTCCTCATTACCCAAGGCTCTTGTGTGCAAACACTGAATCACAGCTAGGCAGTAGGGCACCTGGCTAAACTTCAAATGCTTCCGGTTTCAAGCCCTGGCATCTCCAGGCGGGGCTGTAACCCCTCTGGGGATCAATCGCACTGCAAAACAGAAGGCTCCTGTTTCCATCTCTGGGGAGGGCTGGGGGAGATCCCCTGTGAGTCGCTGCCAATCAGTACAGACAGTCCTGAGTGAGGTGGTCTGACTCAGTCGGGCACATTCATTTATACTTGTTAGAGGATGTCGCTTTGGGAGAAGCCACAGTTTAGGGGCAGAGAACATTCCTTGGCACATAGAAGGGCCCAGCTTCAACCTCTGGCCTTTCCAAGTGGGGCTGGGAAAGACCCACATCTGAACCCTCAGTGAGACGCTGCCAGTCAGTGCCCGGCAATACGGAACCTGTAGTGGGATGCTGCCAGTCAGTGCCCGGTAATGCTGAGCAACTAAGAGTGAGGATCTAACTCTGGGAAGTCACATTTCTCAAGGGTGCTTTCTGAGCCTTGTCTGGGATTTACCCTGGCAACGGTGTACCAAGGTGATTTGGCACCCGGGCTCCATAAATTTTTGGCATCCCCCCCATGACAAAATTACTTTCAGTGATAGTCAGGATATGAAATGAATAATAATAGTGGCCAGAGAAGAAGCACAGGCGGTGAACATTTTCTTTCATTGAACTTTGTATTTATATACTCTCACGTGCAAGTTTGTATATTTATATGTAACTTTGTATATATGCTCATACCAATCAACAGCTGAAAAATGTAAAAAGAATTAAGAAATTTTACAGCCAGGTTCACCACCTTGGGATGGCTTCTATGGCCTCCCCCTGCATCCTGGCACCTACCCCCCCGACCACCCTCTTGGTACGCCACTGGACCCTGGAAACGTCTTGGCAAGGCTTCTCCCTCGCCACTGAGAAGAACAGCCATGTCCGTCCTGGAAGTTCCGGTTCTGCACGGCTCTAACTTTTGCCCCGTCTATCCACGTCTGCGACCTTAAGCCGTTCACAAAAACGGAAAGGTACAGATGTGAACAATGAATAAACAACTTGTTTTGGGGGTTGCTTTTAAAGGGCAAAGCTGTTTCCCTGCAGTCCCAACTTTCTCTGCTCGCCACCCTCTTTGATGCCCGGTTTCTGGCCCGTCACGAGGGCTCCAACCATCACACTTTTGCACCGAGAGAGGAGCTTAAACAACACACAAGAAACAATAAAATAAAAGCCCCAAGAAGTCACAGGCCTGCGTCGGTAGAGTTGTGCCGGCTGATTAAAGAAGGTCAGGGCATTGCTGTCACCCGGCCAGCCTGCCTTCGACGCAGCTGTAAAAATACGGCACATGCAACCTGTGGCTGCGCACAAGGCAAAATCCCCCCCCCCTGATCTCCCAGCTCCCTCATGACACATAGCAACAGGAATGAGTCAGAAGAGAGAACCCAGGCTGCTCGGTTGCCAAGGCCTGGAGGGTGGGGTGGCAGTGGGGGAGGAAGGAAACCACAGAGGCAGAGAAGCAAAACAGCGGGTCCGGTTTGGGTGCCTTGGCAACACCGGGAGGGAGATGCTCACCACGCCCTGTCACCCACAGAACTAAACAGTGCTCCCTGTTGCACGTGATGTGCACCTGTGGATTCTCGCTGGCCAACCTGGCAGCACCGGAATGCTCCAGCCTGGTTTTGGGATGGGAGTGCAGCCGCTGTCAGGGCCGGGGAAGAAGCAGCAGGCAGCTCATCCTGGCACCTCTGTCTTTATTTAGGGTCAGTGTCAAAGCCTCTCTCACTTCCCGCTCCAGAGGGGCTACTTCCTGTCCCCTCAAGTGGCGTAGCATGCTAGTGGCGCAGGCTGTGGGCTGGGCTGAGCTGCCACAAAGCCACATGGAGCGGGCGCGTCAGGAGGACAAAGAGGGGCGCCATTTCAGCCTCCATTCTGTGTGCCACCGACAAGAGCCGTCAGCTCCTTCCCCCTGCGCTGGGTTCCAGAAGGAAAAGATTGGGACGGAACGGGGCAGAACAGGAAGGGTGGAGGAGAAGAGTGCTGTGGGCTGGAGCACCTCCCTGCTCTTGTCTCTTGGTGGAAGATGGAGGGACGAGCGCAGAAGATGGTCACAGCAGGATCGAAAGGCCGAGGACCTCCCTCTCGACCTCTTTCAGGGACTGGGGGGGGGTCAACTCAAATTTCCACATTTCATCAGGCAGAGTTTTGTTCCAGAATCCACACGCCGGACCCTCCCCCACTTTTGCACGGACCCCTTGAGCTGAAAGAACAAGCAGAACAGGATGTTTTCCGGAGGGCTGGATGTGTTCCCGGCCTCCGCCTGCCAAGGACAGCCCCAGCAGGCCTTCCCCAGAGTGACTCTCTGCTGCCCCCTGTCCTCCGGCAGATGCAGCCTCGGCTGTCAGACGCCTCTGAGTGTGCCAGGACCCCACTGTCCCTCTATCTCTCTGGGGAGTCGAGTGGAAGAGTCGAGGCGCTTCATCGGGACAGGTGACCGAGCCGCCGAGTGACTGCATGGCTGTGGATCCAGCACGCTCCACGGTCCCCAGACGCTCAGGGGGTTGTTGTGGAAATAAGCGCCTGGAATCTTGCAGAGTCCGAATTCTGTTCTGGCAAAACGCTTGGCCACGGAGAGATCCCAGTGGCTCCAGGCCAAGTATTCAGGTGCTTGTTCCCCAGCAGCACATAACGGGCAGCCCTCCTTGGCCCTCTGGCACCTCCTGGGTGTTCCCCTCCAGGGAGGAGAGGCACATGTGTAGGAGAGCTCACTGCCCATTCTCAACTCCCCAGCTCTTCTCTTTATCCATTCGTTCTCCTCCCTGTTCTCCATTTCTGTCCCCTTCCCTTCTTCCTTTCGGCCTGCCATTTTTCTAGCAACGTTAGCAAGTAAATTCCACCTTCTGCCCCACCTTTCCGAAGCCCTTGTGGCTGTTGCACTCTATTCTCGAAGAACAGATTTGCTCTTCGGATGGTGGGGTGAGCTGCTGCAACTCCTGGGCATGCACAAAGTCTCCAAGAGGCCACCAGCTCCTGAAGACCAGCTGCAGCCTGTCCAATGATGCTCTTTCCAGGGAGACTCACAGGCTCCAGTATCTCCCAACCGGACCCTCCACACAGTCCCAGGACTCCAGAAACAGGGCAACAAAATCCCTGCTTGGTGTCCTGAGGCCTCCATTCCTGCAGTCCTGTTCCAAAGGCGAGCACATATGCTTGCCTTACATCAGGATTCAGCGGAGATCCAGGAGGGGGTGAAGCCCCAGCTACTCAAAAAGGCCTTTGGTCGCTTCTAGCTCTGTGTAAGTAGCTCTGCACTGAGCCCTCTCAGCCCTGAGACTGCAACCCTGAGCTCAGGTCCTACGTGACCTCCTCCACCTCCAAGTATTGAGGAAATGGACAAATGGCAGTCCGCCTCCTAGGATCAGAGCAGCTCGACCAATGGCAGCCAGGGACCCTTCCATGACACGAGGGAAGCTCAGCCAATCACTGCCAGAGGCCTTGCCATTGCCACTGGACCCTCCGACCATTGCAGTAAGGATGATTCTGTCTCTGCCAAAAAATGCCAGGATGCATTTCCTGGGAATGAGACTGGGACAAGTGACTCATTATGCGTTGTCTTGGAAGCCGCCGTGCAGGCCGCCTTTGCCAGGATTCTGAGTCAACACCAGTCATGCTGTCTCAAGCCCCACCAGTCGTGACACAGCTCGCGGGCTCTATCCAGAAAAAGAAGGAACACGGTCGGTGTTGGTGATCAGACAGCAATCTGAACCGTTCCAGGAAGATCTAAATACCTCTTTGTGTTGGAAAGCATGTTCCATTGACTCAGGATAACTCCCCCTAAAAGTAAGACTCAAACCACTGGAAGGGAATAACTGCACCAAACAGATGCAAGTGGCCTCATTAAATATTGGGCCGCAGAAATCCTCACTCCAATAAATTAAACCTAAGTCCAATGTCTGAACTAGGTTGGATAGCAGGAACAAATCCTTTGATGCCCAGGGCAGTTCGGCAGCAGATCAGATTGCCAAGGGATGCGGTGGATTCTCCCTCAATGGAGAGGGATGCTCGACAGGCAGCCGTTAGAGATGTGCTAGGAGAATTTTCTGCCACAGGCAGGGGGTGGACTAGATGACCTTTGTGGCCCCTTCCAACTCTATGATTCTATGAAAAAAAAAAAAGATGCAGCCAGCAAGTGCGGTGGGACAGGAAGCCCGGCTGGAACCAAGTGCCATTTGGCTCCTCCCCTCCCTAAAGTGTCTCCACCCACAGCCATTCCAACAGGTTGCCTGCGGGCAGGGAAAGGTGAAACTGCAAGACCCCCTCCCTAGGCTTGGTTGGGGACTTTCACTGTAGCAAATGCTTCAATTACAGGGGAAAGATGGGGGAGGGAGGCTTAATTCACAAAAACTAAGGGCTCCTTCTGGCCCACTGGTATTCAGGCTGAAGCACAGCTCCCCTCTGCTGCTTGGGGCTAGTTTTTTTTATCCCCACTGCATCCACCAGTTGTTCCGCAGGCTGCACCTAGATGGCAGCATTGAGGCACGAATGCAAGCTGCACAGCCCAACCGTTGCCCTGCCAGTTCTCCCATTCGCACAGGAGTGGCAGGTCTTGGAAGGAAAAATTCTGACACTTAGGTGGACTCGGAGGGGTGGAGCCTCCTGACTCCAGGGGCGGAGCCCAGATCAGATCTGGGGGTGAAGTCAAATGCACCTTCCACTTTGCTTCTGGCAGCTGTCTCCAAAAGTCACCGGGCTAGGCAGGGGGAGGGTGTTTCTGCCCAGTTGGCAAGGAGTGCAAGACAGTCCTCCTAGCCATAGCCGTGATGGTCAAGGGAGACTATCACCCACCCACTGTAGTCTTCCCAGACACCGTGGTGGGGGGAGCATCTGGGGCAACTGCGTCCTGGTCAAATGCAACCAGGTATTGGACATGGTTCTTTTTTGCGTCCTGGACATAATGTGTCCAGATATATGTACCAGGGCATCAAACATAAGGCCCATGGGCCGGGTGTGGCCCCCAGAAGCAATTTCTCTGGCCCCCGTTACAACTGGGCTCTCCCAGCATGATAATTGGACTCTCTCGTATCTTGAAATTATGAGCAAGATTTGCACATTTTCTCTTCTGTCCTTTGCAGCTAATGAGTTTCTAAGTCGGAACAAAGTGCTCCTTTCTGGCCGTCATCTGCTTAATGATGTCACTACCTGCTTTATTAATGATGTCACTTCCATCCCTCAGCAGGCGCCCTGAATGCTCACGTCGGCCCTCGGTAGGAAACGGGTTTAACACCCCTGCCCTAGGCAGACATCATTGTCTAACAGCCGATAGGTGTCTGAAATTCCCATTCTCCCCAGAGGTGAAAAAAATGATCTTTGCAGTGTTAAGAAAATGTCACTTCCCTTCAGTGGAAAAGAGTCCTGGAGGGAGAACATCTGGATTTGCTGGGCCTTTTTTGAATGATCCTCTTGTGCTCAGGAATGGGGCAGATGTTGCTCAGCTGTCTGGAGGAATCCAGCAGTGCATTAGGGACACATTCAAGGCATCGTTCCCCCAGCCCCTTAGGATTCCAGGCTGCTGCTGGTGTGCACTGGATTTGTCCCAACATAGAGCCTCACGGCCCAGTCTTGTCTGGAAGAAGGCAGAATCACAGCCTGGAATGCAGAGGCTTGTCTCCTCTCAAGCTGTTGATGGCACCCCCCCATAATGTATAGCAAATGCCTGGGCTCCCCCCTCCCCCTCCCCAGTGCAGCAAATGCAGCCACAATGTTGAGGGGCCTCTCAAGCCGGTTTTGGGTTTCACCACCATTCCTCCCCCTCTCTCCACTTCCTCCAGCTCAGGCAGCCCCAGCTGCTTTTGAAACAGCACCATTATCTTTCAGAGAAAGGAAGCCTCTCCTCTCCTCTCTCCCCCCCCCAGCAAAGCCGGTGGACTCTGCAATAGCCAGGTGCCCAGAGGCGCTGCCAATTTCACCTCCCCAGAACCAAGAGCACAGGTCCGGCCCAAGACCTCCTGCCACCCTTGGCAATTGCAGCACATGGTTCAAGCAATGCTGGTACTAGGACGTGGGGCACCCTAGGATGAAGCCCCATCTGCTTCTGTGGTGTGTTGGGAAGAGAGGTACAGAGTGGGAGCAGAAGTGTGGAGGAGAGGAGGGCGAGAGCGGTGGGCTAGAGTGTCAGTCACTCTAGCCCATTATTCTCTTGTCATAAGAACATAAGAACAGCCCCACTGGATCAGGCCATAGGCCCATCTAGTCCAGCTTCCTGTATCTCACAGCAGCCCACCAAATGCCCCAGGGAGCACACCAGATAACAAGAGACCTCAACCTGGTGCCCTCCCTTGCATTGGCATTCTGACATTCTTTCCTAAGGGCAGAGGATGGCAAAGGACGGCCATGAGGACTAGAAACTTTTGACATAAAAGAGCCTTGCTGGATCAGGCCATAGGCCCATCTAGTCCAGCTTCCTTTATCTCACAGCGGCCCACCAAATGCCCCAGGGAGCACACCAGATAACAAGAGAACTGCATCCTGGTGCCCTCCCTTGCATCTGGCATTCTGACATAGCCCATTTCTAAAATCAGGAGGTTGCGCATACACATCATTGTCCTCCACACTTCTTCTTTCTGCTTTATCAGGACAAACAAAACTTAAGCAAGCTTTTGTGCTCTCCGGAATTCCTTGTAAGCAGAGCGAAAGGGGGGGAGGAGTAGGATGTCATGTCATAATCCTCCAAAAGTCTGCAATCTGTAGCAGTCCTAAAATGTGGAGTATGGGAGGAATTAAGCAGATTCACTGTGGATTAGCCTCACGAAGTGCAAGACCAGATCTCAGTTCACACCCAGGGAATAGTCTCACCTTCTTCCTGGTAGATCCTGGGTGCAAACTGAGATCCTGTCTAGCACCTCCTGGGGCTAATCCACACTGGGTCTGCTGCATTCGGAGACTGTTACAGACTGCAGATTTGGGGGAGTTCCCATCATGCCCTGTTCCAACCAGTGGCATAGCTAGAGGGGGAGCAAAGCAGTTTCGCAGGAAGCATCATCGCAGCGTGTAAGAGGCTCCTCCTCTTCGGAGCCATTCTGGGTTGGGGGAGCAAAACAGAGGTGAATGCTTTGCTTTGCATCCACCCTGTCCAAAGTTTTTGTAGAGCTAGTAGAGATTTTGAGTCTCTGTGGTTGATCCTAAGGCTTGACTAGGCTGGGGCATTTTTAGGTGTGATGGCATTTTTTATTTCCCAAAACCACCCTACCCACACCGTCCGGGTCCTTATAATGTTTTTCACCAAGCCTGCGGCATCACCACGATACACTCCTGCCCCTCTCACTCCTTGGACAGGTCCTGGGACATTTCACAGGACCTTTGAAAACCTCTTTATTTTGTTCTGGAAACAACACCAATCCATTCACGGGCTTACGAGCAAAAGCCGAGGAAACTTCAACAGCCAGAAATTCCTCCCTGGATATGAAGTCACGTCAGGACATCACCACATTCATGTTCACCTATAAAAGCTCTTTGTTTTAGCCTGCCCTGCATCGGAGGCTGGCTTTCCTTGCAGAAAAGTGGCCTGCAAGATTTGTGCCCTCCTTTCATGGAAAAGACCAGGGTCCGCTGCAAATGGCTTTTCGACTTAGCCACAGACGAAAGGAAGGCTAAACCACAGCGCAATGCAGTAATCTTGGACTGATGAAAGAACTTCTAAATGTAATTTGCCTCCCAGCTCCAGTCAGCAAGCTGTGTGTGTGTGTGTGTGTGTGTGTGTGTGTGTGTGTGTGTGTGTGTGTGTGTGTGTGTGTGTGTACCCTGTGCCTTCCTCCTCCCACTTCTCCACTCTTCCTCTGTCGCCCCCTTTCTGCCAACTTTAGATGGGGAGCCTGTCTCGTAAACCGAGATGGGTCCTGATGGAGTGCCCTTTTAAAAAGTGGGTGCAGGTGCTAAAGAATTTGGCGACCTGTTACATTTCGTTTGGTGAAAAACCATGAGACGGTGCCCCAGGGACCATGCCCGCCTAGCCAACCCATACGTCTGCCCCTGTGAGTCAAAGGAACTTTGGAAGCATCAGAAGGAGGCCTAGAAGAAACGGAGCACCATTGTGGAGCATGACCTTCTCAGGTTAGCAGCCCCCTAAAGGAGCCGGTGGTAGAAAAAGGGGTCTGTTGGGCCGGCAGGGAGCAGGGCAAGCATATTCTGTGGCTGGTTTTAAAACTGACTAATAGCCTCTTTTCACCAGAGATGACAAAGGACCCTCCAGCTGGAGCCAGAGATAAGGGGGGGGGGCTGACTGCAGAGAACCGCATTGCAAGAAAGCAAGGAGGGGTGGCAATCGTGATCCTTTCAGCCAAGTCTGGACAAGGGTGTTTTCATCCATCATGGAAACTGGCCTCCAACCAGGCTAGACGTTTCATGATATGTGGTGTCTGCAAAATATGGGATAAGGAGGCGGCTTCATCATGGGCAGGGAGGTGTATTTACTCTGGGTACTCGTACGGCAGATGGGTGTGCAGGTTTTTTTTGGGGGGGGGAAGCTGGCGCTTTTGGGGTGTTCTGGAACAGCTCAGCCTAGGAGGGCCCATTCACTGTTGACATGGCCAGTCCAAGACCTCCTAGTACCTGGGGCAGCGCGGATGGTAGATGGAGCCGTCTACACGTTAAGGACCTCTACGTTAAGGAGCGGTTTATCACTGAAGCATATTGGGGAGGGTCAATGTCTTCAAAACCTGTTTGTGGGCTTCCTGAATTGGATGCTGGATTAATTGGATCATGGGTCCCATTCAGTAGGGCTCATCTTATGTGCCTTCCGTTGTGTACCATCATATAGGCACAAGATCTGCACCAACCCCAGGCAACGTCCCCTGTCTTGGAGGCTTTGCTAAAAGACAGCAAAGATGGCGCCTTTGGGTCTCTGTTGGAGGCCCATTTTTTACAGCTCTGGACCTTGGAGATTGGACTGAAAGACTCTGGTTCTTCCTTGGCGCTTGGGCTGAATGACTATGATTCTTCCTTGGCACATGGCCCAATCAGGTTGGAAGACCCTACGGATCCCAAGGCAGCAATGCTAGCGGGGGGGGGGGCGGCTCAGGGACTTGACAACAGTCAGATTCTACCCATCTCCAATGCCAGACCTGTGCTGGGCCCTTCCCAGAAGTGACGAGAGACTGACCCAGCCACCAGAAGATGCTCTTGACAATCACATTCAAAACCCCCAAACTTCCAAGCGTGTAACTGATGGTGGGACTCCCTGACCACCACCAGATCTTTCAGAGGCCCTCAGTACCTGACCGTCCCCGTTCATTTTCGCCACTGTCCTTCAGATGGCTGAAGATGCCGCTCTGTTTATTTAGCTCACAATGCTGCCGCCGAGAGCCACGGATGAATGGTGCTTTGTTTGGAGAGGCGTTCAGTTCTGTGTTCCCTGTCCCTTGCTTTTTCAGCAAAACAGAGAACAAACAAGCATTTTTTCCGGCACCGACCCTCTGCAGAGGGAGCCGGGATCTCTCTCTCTCTCTCTCTCTCTCTCTCTCTCTCTCTCTCTCTCTCCAGAAGGACATGCTGCAGTGGTGGACAAGGTTAGCTGCCCCAGTTTTGAGTTCAGCCCCTGCCTGGGTGGGCCCACAAGTGGGATACGTATTCTTTGTAGACGTATTCCTGACAGCCCGTGTCGTGTAGCCATTAACAGGCTGAGCTGTGTATCAGGACACACACACCCCCAGTTTGAATCTGGCCTTCTCTTGGCAGAGAAACCAGGCAAGAGGGTCCGTTGTGCTTGCTTAAGGTTAAAGAGCACCAACCTGACCCCTTGGTGGCCACCTTGGACAGCACAGCAGCAGCCAGGGAGTTTGCTATATCACTCAACACAAATATGGCAACTTCCCTCCTGGGATCACCTGAATGCACATCCCTCCGAAAGGAGAAAAGGAGGATGGGAGAGAAGCATGGCCTTGCCACATGGTCAGCAAATGGATAGGAATGGGATCCAGTGTGGCTCTAGGACCTGGTTTGATGAATAAGGTCACCCTTATTCCATTTTCACAGAGGAATAGCAGTTCTCTGGAGGGGCAAAATTAGGGATTTCCAAGAGGTAGAGGTGTTTGTTTCCAGTGAGTAAGATCGAATTGCAGCCCAAGTCTTACTGGACACAGGGGGCTTACTTCTGACTCTGAATAAAATAAAGCACTGGTTTGCAAACACCTCTAAGGTGTCAGCACCTTACTAAAAACTATAAGTCCCAGGATTCTGTGGGTCAGCCCCAATGTCAAAATGGCATGAAACTGACATTCTTTTCTGAATCCTCAGGGCATCCTCTAGAATTCAAGACAGCCCACACACCATGCTGCCTCTGTGTGTGTGTGTGTGTGTGTGTGTGTGCGCGCGCGCGCGTGTGTGTGTGTTAGGGTTTGCCAATTTTTTTTACTGCCCCCTTGCTCCTTTGCCCCTAAATTTAGCAGCCTGATTTACAGGCATGGGTAGTCATGTGGCAGAAAGCCTCCCATCTCGATTTCTGCAGCTTCAGCTGCCGATCACAGCCTAAGAACAGGCCAGTCGGCTTTTTTTCCGGTCAGCTGGCAACCCTAGCAAGGGATGTCTTGTAACCTTGTCAAGTGAGATCAAGAGACTGCCTAAAATTCATCTTGCAAAGCTTCTCCCCCCCTTCCCATCACCGCCCCACGCTCATATTCATAGGGCATCCTTTGTCTGAGTTTTGTGTATACCTCAACGCACACACAACTCACAAAGCTTTTGGCAATACAATCTTCATTAGACCAGGCTGGCTGCCAGATTGTCAAAGGAATACATTCAACGGGTTTGGGGGGGAAAGCATTTAAAATTTGACAGCAATATTTGGCAATGGGGGGAGATTACATCCTCACCAGCGTGAGTAGGAAGCGCTGCTCTGAAATGCCCCTCCCATCTTCTTCACCATATCCAAAACACCCCTCCCATTTACCCCACCATGTTGCCTTGACATTGTCTGAGACATTACTCAGCCTACAGGCAGCTGCCATTTCCCCCCCACTGTCCCCATCAGAATGACAGTATGTCACAAGGAACTGCAGAGGCACAGTGTAAACCCAAGAAAGATGGCACCCACTTCTGAAACAGTGGCATACTGCCCAACCCCCGAAACTTTACAAGAATTTCAATCCCTTCCCCCAGCCAAATTTATTTCCACATTTTTATACCACCCTTCCTCCAGGGAGCTCAGGGTGCTGTACATGGTTCCTCCCCCTCCTTTTGTCCTCACAACAACCCTGTGAGGTAGGCAAGGCTAAGAGAGAGTGACTGACCCAAAGTCACCCAAGAAGCTTCATGGCTGAGCAGGGATTTGAACCTGGGTCTTCCAGGTCGAAGTCCCACTCCAGAACCGTGCCCTTCAGCGCCTTCAATTTCACCCAAACTGCTGCTAAAATTTTCAGATCAAAGTCACCGCAGCATCATATAAGCAGAGGGAACGCAAGGTGGGGGGCTGCCCCATCCGTGATAGTCTGGGCACTTCCCTGAATATTCAGTTTCCATTAAAAAAAAGAAAGTTCCCAATTCTGTTACTTGTGGAAATAATAAGTTTCTCTCACCCACTGTGACTAAGCCTGAACTCCTATACCTACTGCTTCCCTTAGAGCAGGGGTGTCCAAAGTTTTTGGCAAGAGGGCCACATCATCTCTCTGACACTGTGTCAGGGGCCGGGGAAAGAAAGAATTAATTTACATTTAAAATTTGAATAAATCTACATCAGCTTACATAAATTAATATACTAGAGGGGGAATTTATTTGAATGAATGAAGGTCTTGCAATAGCTCAAGGCCTATAAAAGGCCTTGCACAAAGCAAGGCTGGCCTTTCCTTTGCTGCCTCTGCTGGATCACAGACATGAAACAGCAAGCAGTGGAGGAAGCCCTCATCCCACAGCTCACACAAAGAGGTCAAACAGTTGCCTTCACGCTGAGAGCAGTTGTGTCAGGCCAGTGCGGGCTGCAACAAATCTCTGGAGGGCCAGAAGCTCATTGGAGACTGGGGGTTCCCTGAGGGCCGCATTGAGAGGGCCGCATGTGGCCCCAGGGCTGGGGTTTGGGCACCCCTGCCTTAGAGCAAGGGTCCCCAAACCCCAACCCGGGGGCCAGCCTCTGTTCCCCTGAGAGCCTCTGGCCCAGTCGACCAAACACAACCAGAGTTGTGCTTGTGGGGTGGAGGAATGAGGGTCTATTTAAGCGTGTGTTTTATTTCTTGGGCTGTGCTTGTGCTTGGAGAAGTCCTGAACATTTGAGCCCATTCATTCATCTAAGTTCCATCTCTAATGTATTATTTAAATTTTATATTTAATTTTTTTCCCCCCAGCCCTCGACACTGTGCTCGATATTTGATTCGGCCCTTTGGCCAAAAATTTTAGAGACCGCTGCCTTAGAGTAAGTCCCACTGGAGTCAATGGGCCTTACTTCAGAGCAGACATACATAGGGTTGTGCAAGTTTCACGTGTGTTACTGAAACAATCCACATATGCTTTCCTTGTTTTCCCCCCTGCCTCTATTTCCCCTCCCTCCATTGTCTCTCGTGTGCCAATGTCTAGACTGCAAGTCTCTTGGGGCAGAGACCTACTGAACTGTGATGTGCTGTGCACCCCAATGGTGCAATAAAAATAACTGAGTATAACAACTGAACCAGAAGATTCAGGTTCAGACCCCGGGGTGGTTGTCTCAGAGAATCTCCGTTGATGGAGCCAGGGCTATGGAGAGTGTCTTTGGCAAGGAAACCTTTTTAATTGAGCAGTAGATTTTTGGAAAAGAAGAACGAGGGTGATAGATGGCAGCGTTTCTGAAAGCCGAAAGCACCAGGAGAAGCCTCTCCTGCCGCAGCCCCGTCCACTCTGCCTTCAAACAAGCAAGCTCTTTGGATATTGTTTTCCACCCAAATGTATGCAAATTTAATCGATTAATGAATTCACTACTGTTTCTTTAATGGGGTGACACCAGTACTCGGTGACCAGGGGAGAGCACTCCACAGCATGACTTCATAGCTTCCAGGCAGGGAAATTGGTTCTGGGGCTGAACTGACCCCTGGCTCCAATTAAGAGACCAGGAATTTGGAAGGGAAAGAGGGTCTGGTTCAGATTCTGTCCCCTACACCAGGGGTGTCCAAAGTTTTTGACAGGAGGGCCACATCGTCTCTCAGACACTGTGTCTAGGGCCCGAGGGAAAAAAAGAATCAATTTACATTTCAAATTTGAATAAATTTACATAAGTTTACATAAATGAATATATTAAAGATGGAACTTATATGAATGAATGAAGGTCTTGCAATAGCTCAAGGCCTATAAAAGGTCTTGCAAAAAGCAAGGCTGGCCTTTCCTTTGCTGCCACTGCTGTATCACAGATGTGAAACAGCAAGCAGGGGAGGGAGCCCTTATGCCACAGCTCACGCAAGAGGTTAAACAGTTGCCCTCAGGCTGAGAGCAGTTGCGCTGGGCCAGAGTGGGCTCCAACAAATCACCGGAGGGCCAGAGGCTCATTGGAGACTGGGAGCTCTCTGAGGGCCGCATTAAGAGGCCTCGAGGGTCGCAAGTGGCCCCAGGGCCGGGGTTTGGGCACCCCTGCCCTACACAACCTGGGGCGTCTTACTCCATCAAACCAAGGTGAGCCTGTTCCCCAGCCGCCAACAAAGGCTCAGGGATTTAATGAAATCACCAGCGACATCTCAGGCTCCGTCAGCGTGCAGTAAGAATCCACGGGGAACCAGGAGCTGTTTGGGGGGAACCCACTGGGCTATTTGGAGAAAGGCTGCAAAAACCCGGGTGCCCCCAGGAACAGCTGCCTTGTGGCTGCAGCAAGCAAAACTGCAGCCTCTCCCATGCTATGTGGGCATGCCTGAGCATGAAGCACCACTGGGCCTCAGTGGGATTTACTTGGGAGTAAATCAACTCCAGCCAGCCCTGCAAGGCTGCAGTAATCCGAGGCAGACTGACTGTGGGGCCCGCAGGGGACAGTCTTTGGGGTCCGGCTGGGAAGAAGCTGGAACGATTCTTATGATTCTTGGGGAACCCCCAAGAAAGGGAGCAGGAAATATTGGGAAGCAGGAAAGGGCAGTTCTAGAGCTTTGTCCCACACAAGAGGTGCCTGAAATCCCAGTAGTGATGTGCTCCTCCCCCTTCTTTCTTAAGCAACAAGGGAACCAGGGGAGGACAATGGAAAAAAACCTTCTGGGCATGTGAAGAGTACCATTCTTTTGGGGGAGGCAACCATAAGGAACACAGGGAGGGCTTCTGCCCCCCTCTTTCTTAAGGGAACCAGGAGAGGGCAATGGGAAGAAAAGCCCTCTGAGCATGTGAAGAGTACCATTCTTTGGGGGAAGCAACAATAAGGAACACAGGGAGGGCTTCTGCCCCCCTCTTTCTTAAGGGAACCAGGAGAGGGCAGTGGGAAGAAAAGCCCTCTGAGCATGTGAAGAGTACCATTCTTTGGGGGGAGCAACAATAAGGAACACAGGGAGGGCTTCTGCCCCCCTCTTTCTTAAGGGAACCAGGAGAGGGCAATGGGAAGTAAAGCCCTCTGAGCATGTGAAGAGTACCATTCTTTGGGGGAAGCAACAATAAGGAACACAGGGAGGGCTTCTGCCCCCCTCTTTCTTAAGGGAACCAGGAGAGGGCAATGGGAAGTAAAGCCCTCTGAGCATGTGAAGAGTACCATTCTTTGGGGGAAGCAACAATAAGGAACACAGGGAGGGCTTCTGCCCCCCTCTTTCTTAAGGGAACCAGGAGAGGGCAATGGGAAGTAAAGCCCTCTGAGCATGTGAAGAGTACCATTCTTTGGGGGAAGCAACAATAAGGAACACAGGGAGGGCTTCTGCCCCCCTCTTTCTTAAGGGAACCAGGAGAGGGCAATGGGAAGTAAAGCCCTCTGAGCATGTGAAGAGTACCATTCTTTGGGGGAAGCAACAATAAGGAACACAGGGAGGGCTTCTGCCCCCCTCTTTCTTAAGGGAACCAGGAGAGGGCAGTGGGAAGAAAAGCCCTCTGAGCATGTGAAGAGTACCATTCTTTGGGGGGAGCAACAATAAGGAACACAGGGAGGGCTTCTGCCCCCCTCTTTCTTAAGGGAACCAGGAGAGGGCAATGGGAAGTAAAGCCCTCTGAGCATGTGAAGAGTACCATTCTTTGGGGGAAGCAACAATAAGGAACACAGGGAGGGCTTCTGCCCCCCTCTTTCTTAAGGGAACCAGGAGAGGGCAGTGGGAAGAAAAGCCCTCTGAGCATGTGAAGAGTACCATTCTTTGGGGGGAGGCAACCATAAGGAACACAGGGAGGGCTTCTGCCCCCCTCTTTCTTAAGGGAACCAGGAGAGGGCAATGGGAAGTAAAGCCCTCTGAGCATGTGAAGAGTACCATTCTTTGGGGGGGAGGCAACCATAAGGAACACAGGGAGGGCTTCTGCCCCCCTCTTTCTTAAGGGAACCAGGAGAGGGCAATGGGAAGAAAAGCCCTCTGAGCATGTGAAGAGTACCATTCTTTGGGGGAAGCAACAATAAGGAACACAGGGAGGGCTTCTGCCCCCCTCTTTCTTAAGGGAACCAGGAGAGGGCAATGGGAAGTAAAGCCCTCTGAGCATGTGAAGAGTACCATTCTTTGGGGGGGAGGCAACCATAAGGAACACAAGGAGGGCTTCTGCCCCCCTCTTTCTTAAGGGAACCAGGAGAGGGCAGTGGGAAGAAAAGCCCTCTGAGCATGTGAAGAGTACCATTCTTTGGGGGGAGGCAACCATAAGGAACACAGGGAGGGCTTCTGCCCCCCTCTTTCTTAAGGGAACCAGGAGAGGGCAGTGGGAAGTAAAGCCCTCTGAGCATGTGAAGAGTACCATTCTTGGGGGGGGGCAACGATAAGGGAGGGCCTCCAGTAGGGCTAGCTCTGCAGGGGAGGGGAAGGGGGAATGGATGCAATCGCGTGCGCCCCTTTTACACGCAGCTGGCCTGAGCCCCGAGTCAACACGCCCGGGGGCACCTCTGCACGTAGGAATGCAGCTCACACTCCCTCCCTAGCTGCACCTGGGGGGGCGACCTGCGCCTGGGGGGGGGTTGAAGCTTATCTCCTGCCGGAAAGGTGGGGGGGGGAGACCTCTATGCATTGGGGAAGGACCCCCGCAGGGCTCAGGATCCAGCCCCTGCAGCCCCACCCCCTTCCCTTCCCCCCAGCCTTTCAATGGGAGGCGGGGCCGGCCGGCCACGCCCCGCCCTCCCCGCTATAAGGCGCAGCCCGCCCTCACTGCGGCTCGCCTCGGCTGCAGCTGCGGAGCTTCGCTCGCTCGGGCTTTGTGCGGCGGAGGCGCGCCTGGTCCAGCCGAACAAAGACGGTGAGTCCCCCCAGCCCCGGCAGGTCTACTTGGGTGCAAGTGCCGTGATGCCCAATGGGGGCTTACTCCCAGGAAAGCGCGTAGCACGGCAGCCCAGCCCGAGGGTAGCCAAAGGGGCTTACTCCCGGGAAAGCGTGTCTAGGATGGGAGCCCAGCCCAATCCTAGGCAGGTCTACTTGGCTGTAAGCCCCATTGTGTCTAGTGGGACTTACTCCCAGGAAAGCACGTGTGTGCACATGAAATGGAAGCTTTACAGCCTTCCTAGTCAGGTCTACTTGGAAGTAAACCCCATGGTGTCTAATGGGGGCTTACTCCCAGGGGTGTAGCCTTCCAGCCTAATCCTAGGCAGGTCTACTCAGATGCAAGTCTCAATGGGGCTTGCTCTCCAGGATTGTGTCCAATGGAGGCTTACTCCCAGGGGTGTAGCCTTCCAGCCTAATCCTAGGCAGGTCTACTCAGATGCAAGTCTCAATGGGGCTTGCTCTCCAGGATTGTGTCCAATGGAGGCTTACTCCCAGGGGTGTAGCCTTCCAGCCTAATCCTAGGCAGGTCTACTCAGATGCAAGTCTCAATGGGGCTTGCTCTCCAGGATTGTGTCCAGTGGGGGCTTACTCCCAGGGGTGTAGCCTTCCAGCCTAATCCTAGGCAGGTCTACTCAGATGCAAGTCTCAATGGGGCTTGCTCTCCAGGATTGTGTCCAATGGAGGCTTACTCCCAGGGGTGTAGCCTTCCAGCCTAATCCTAGGCAGGTCTACTCAGATGCAAGTCTCAATGGGGCTTGCTCTCCAGGATTGTGTCCAGTGGGGGCTTACTCCCAGGGGTGTAGCCTTCCAGCCTAATCCTAGGCAGGTCTACTCAGATGCAAGTCTCAATGGGGCTTGCTCTCCAGGATTGTGTCCAATGGAGGCTTACTCCCAGGGGTGTAGCCTTCCAGCCTAATCCTAGGCAGGTCTACTCAGATGCAAGTCTCAGTGGGGCTTGCTCTCCAGGATTGTGTCCAATGGGGGCTTACTCCCAGGGGTGTAGCCTTCCAGCTTAATCCTAGGCAGGTCTACTCAGATGCAAGTCTCAATGGGGCTTGCTCTCCAGGATTGTGTCCAATGGAGGCTTACTCCCAGGGGTGTAGCCTTCCAGCCTAATCCTAGGCAGGTCTACTTACCTGCTTCCTGCAAGGGGGCTGCAATGGGGCTTCCTCCCCAGGATTGGGTCCAGCGGGGGCTTCCTCCCCTGGCCAGTGTGCCAGGAGTGGCATCTTCCAGCTCAGTCCGCAGCAGCCTCTTTGGGAGGCTGTGTCCATGGGGCTTCCTCCTGGCCAGCCTGGGTCTTGAGGACTGTGGTCCTTCCTCCCCCGCAGCTGCCGCAAGCATGACGGCCAACGGGACCGCCGAGTCGCTCCAGATCCAGTTCGGCCTGATCAACTGCGGCAACAAGTACCTGACGGCGGAGGCCTTTGGCTTCAAGCTCAACGCCTCTGCGCCCAGCCTGAAGAAGAAGCAGATCTGGACGCTGGAGCAGGACGGCGAGGACTCGGGCGGCGTGGTCTTCCTGCGCAGCCACCTGGGCCGCTACCTGGCGGCCGACAAGGATGGGCAGGTGTCCTGTGACCGCGAGGCGCCTGCCCCCGACTGCCGCTTCCTGATCGTGGCACACGACGATGGGCGCTGGTCGCTGCAGTCGGAGCCCCACCGGCGCTTCTTTGGGGGCACCGAGGACCGGCTGTCCTGCTTCGCGCAGAGCGTCTCCGGCGCCGAGAAGTGGAGCGTGCACCTGGCCATGCACCCGCAGGTGCACCTCTTCAGCGTCACCCGCAAGCGCTACGCCCACCTGGCTGTGGCCCAGGGCGAGCTGGCTGTCAACCGCGATGTGCCCTGGGGGGTGGACTCGCTGGTCACCCTCCTCTTCCAGGGGCAGCGCTACAGCCTGCAGACCTGCGACCACCGCCTCCTGCGCCACGATGGGCAGCTGGTGGAGGCCCCTGAGCCTGGCACCGGCTACACCTTGGAGTTCCGGGCCGGAAAGGTGGCCTTCCGCGACTGCCAGGGCAAGTACCTGGCCCCCTCCGGCCCCAGCGGCACCCTCAAGGCTGGCAAGAGCGCCAAGGTGGGGAAGGATGAGCTCTTTGTGCTGGAGCAGAGCTCTCCGCAGGTGGTCCTGCGTGCCGGCAACGAAAGGAACGTCTCCACCCGACAAGGTAAGTCGGCCCGTTCACACAGGCTCTCTCCGCACTTTGGATTTCCTGGTGGCTGATGTTGGCTCCATCAGGGGACTCACAGCCCAATCCAATGCAGATCTCAGAAGTAAATCCCATTGTGTTCTATGGAGCCTACTCCCAGGAAAGCCCAAGGCCGCAATCTTCTCCATGCTTGCCTGGAAATAAGCCCCATTGAGTAGAATGAGACTTGCTGCTTCTGCCTAGGATTGGGCTCTAAAGTAGCCCTTGAACTCATTTCGCATGATGTGTCAATGATCATGGGGATGTGGTAGGGTGGTGTGGAGGGCAGGCAGGCAATGTGGGCCAAGGAATGAATGTGGTCTTGTGAATGGGTCCTTAGCCTGTTGGGAGTTGACTTAACAGCCCAATCCTAGACAGGTCCTCTCAGAAGTCCTATTGTGTTCAGTGGGGCCTACTCCCAGGTAAGAGCATAAGACTGGCCCTGGGTAGGTGGGTAGGGAGAGTGGGAGGTTGCAAAGGAGACTTCAGTCCCCCTCCCCAAATGCCTTGATCCTTACTGAGACTTTGGTTAATGGGCCAGGCTGGGACAAACCTTCCCAGGACAAAGGTTTATGCCTCTACCACCCCATCTGCCCACTGAAAAATGGGGGAGGGGCCTTTAACACATGTCGCAGGATACTCCCCCCCCCAAGTGATTTGTTCTGTGTTCCTGAATGGGAGACAAAAGTGGATGCTGCTATGGGGGGCCTCGGTGATTATTTAAAAAATTTTGACTCCCAAAATTTCTACAGCCAAGGCCTATGCAATTTGCCCTACACTCTGACAAAGGATTCCGGGGGGCAGTCGGGAAGAAGCTTTATAACCATCCTAAAGGGAACCAACAAGCCTAGAATAGGAGCACTGGATTGCCAGCTTCACCTACCCGGATATTCTTGCCCCCCAAACACTGCAGTTCCCCTCTCTGCTTCTTTCCTTGCTCACTCTCTGTAAGTCTTTGTAGAAGAGTCCAGGGTTGTCGCTCCCTCCAGCTGTTGCTTTTCCCATATTTTGTTGCTTTTCCCCTCTTGAGACGTGATACAAATCTTTATAGAATAAGGGGAGGGGGTGCCACCTCTTTAATAGGGCAGTCCAGAAAAGGTGCCCCAACTATCCAATAGTCCTACATTTTCCCCCCCTTTTCCACCTTCCCCCCCTTTTTTTCCCAGGTCTGCCTTTTGCGCCTGCCTCTTCTTGGCTGGGCTGGGCTTACCTGCTGTGCTTGTGGGTTAAACCCACAAGCAGCCTCTCCCATCTGTCCCTGTTCCCCCCCCCCACTGAGGCTTGCCAGACCTCAAACCCACCCCTCCACAAACCAGCGCTACTATGGCAAGACTAGATCAGCTTTCAGGCTTGCCGGTTCAAAGATGATGGCATCTTTTTTTGCATGGGGAGGGGGTGTAACTCTTGGTGGAATAAGGAACATCTTGGTGCAATGAAAGCCACTTGTTCCCCCCCCCTTTTATCCTTGCTTTTACTTTATCCGTGCTTTCCTGCAAGCCTTGCTTATGCAGCTGGTCTTCCTCTCTTCTTTTTTAAAAACACTTTCCTCCTTTTGTTCCTGCCTGGGTCATCCTTGAAACTTCCCCTCTTGAGGGGGGGGGGGGGAAGAGGAAAAAGGGGTCCTTTTTACCAAACTGAAATCAAGCTGCTTTTTTCCAAAGCCAAGATGAGATCAGAGCTGAAGAAATAACATATCATTGTAAAAAATATACACCTAGGACAATGACTGCATAATAAGGTGGTAGAGGTTTTTTTTTGCATTGAAGTAGTAGCATAGCTGCTCATTACCTTTCCCAAGATATAATCCCAACCAACCACCCCCTGCGGACCCATGCTGTGTTTGAATTTGGCATGGTGGTGGGTAGAGAGATGCCTTGGGGATAAAGAGCTCTCTCTGTCTCGCTCCGAAGCCCCCCTCCCCAAATCCGTTTTTTTTTAAGAATATTAGCAGAATGGGGGGAGGGGGAAAATCCTACAAGATGTTTTCTAAGTCATGTCTTTTAAATCTTGCAGTTGGCATTCCTGCCATTGCTTCTTGCTCTTCTGCAAAGAAGCAACCTAGCATCCCAGCTCCTTTTTTTTTTTCTTCCAAGAAGCTGACTCAACAGGAGATCAAAGGCAGCTAATTCTGCCACCGCCAAGCCTTCCCTCAAAGCGCTCACCCCCCTATTCTAAAAATATAAAGATCAGGCACAGTTGAAAAGAAGTAGTGGTTAAGGCCCTGCATTACCTCCCCCACCCCCATAAATAAAGACTTGAAGAATCTCATTAGGCATTCCCTGCCTTCTAAGGAGTGATCATGATAGGTTCCCCCCCTTGCCCCAAGCATTTGCTGTCTTTCTGCCTCTAGCCTCTTCCCCCCCACTGCAAATGCTGTTCAGCATCCTCTGATATTTCAGACCCCATTTGCACCTTGAGGACTAGAAACCTGCTTGTTTAAAATAAAAAAGTGATTTTTTTTTCCCCCCAGGAAGCTGGATTATGCCCCCCAATACTGCACTTGGGGCTACCGCAGAACGGTAGCACATTTTGCCCTGTCTTGGCATCATCTCCACTCCACATCTTAGCTTTTCTGTGCAGAAGCCCAAAGCTGGCAGGCTGCTAGATTTCCACTGCAAATCTGAGTGGCCAATTTTCTAGCTTTACAGGGAAGAATGTGACCTACATTAAAGTAACAAAAGAGAGCTTTGGCGCTCCCGGCTGCCCCTCTGGCTGGCTCAGCTGTGCGCGCCCAACATGCCCTCCTTGCCAACATCTCTACTCTGCCAAAGCAAGTTCGGCAAACTGGGGTTGTGTACTTGCACACCCAAGGGGCAACCCTGTGGGGTTCTGATGGTGTGCTGCTGTGGAAAGGACACCATCCTGGGTGTCCTGCAAGGCTCCTGGGTTCAGGTTGGCCATGGCTGCTGCTTGGGGCTGTGCCTTGACAATGAAGGAACACGACTCACAGAGCCAAGATGTGTCTGTGGCGCTTCACCAGTGAACTGAGTTCGAATCCCCTCTATGTACAGTAATGCAGAAGCAATTCAGCTTCTTAGTAGTCAAAGAGGGTCACGCTCTTGAGAGAGCCAGGATCTAAAATACCTTATGATTGGCCTATTGGAAAAGATAATTGCAATTCTAAGCGCTCTTAATTGACAAGAGGCTAAGCATTGGCTCAGCCTTGTCCATGTCTCCGCCGTGAACTCACTTGGTGACAATTGGGCAAGACAATCGACCTTGGCAATTTAGGAACAAAATAGGCCTACCCTAAATAGGCTGTGTGTAAGGCTGCTTGAGGCAGTAGATTTGGGGCACTCCATATACTTGGAGATGCTGTAGAGAAGCAAAGCAAGTGTGTTCTTCTGACCTGTGATGCACTCCTGGTGGTCATTGGAGGTCCCTGGGTTGCCAGGGTGGGCAACATCTGACTGCTCCCCTGTTCAGAATGGGCCAAGCAGACCAGAATATGCAGGTACGTTGGTCTTCTGGGCTCTACCTATTGTATAAGCCAGGGTTCTGTGGTTATGGGTTTCTGGGGATGGGACGGGACAGGGAGGTAGGGCAAAATCCCTGTCTGGAACCATAGACCACTGCTGCCAGTCTGTGTCTGTCTAGCTCAGTTTTTACTGCCAGAGGTCAGACTCTGTCAGACAGCTTCCTATTGATGTTCTGGATAGACACGCCATGTAGCCAAAGTTCCATGGGGTTGAAATCTTTGGGAACAAGAGCAGTGGCAGTCCTCACAGGAAGAGTGATGAAAGGGCATCTGGCCACCTGGCTCCAAATATGGTTTGGACTGATGCTTCACTGGTGTAGATCTAAATTTTTTAGACTGTACGGGTGGTTTTTGTGAGCTTGCAACACACAGTAGATGGAGAGCCTGCAGCCTTTTTGTGCTTGCAGAATGATTGGCAGTCAGATTTATTATCTTCCCCCCCCCATTGCAAGCAAAGCAATGGATTCTGGGTTTTTCTTCTGCATGGCTCGTGCAATGAATGGGGTGGGGGCTGCCTGGACTCCCACCCAGCCCTCCACCCTCTCGAGGAGAGCGCTTGGATGATGGCAGATGTGGGATCTTTGTTGGATGGAGGCGGGAGAGGCAGGCAAACAGAACAAGGGCGGGATTGTGACTGTGGATGTGCAAGAGCTGGCTGTTGGGGGGGGGAGGGAGGAAGGCTCCTATTTCAGCCCTTTGTCGCTCTGGAAAACCAGATGTGAGGAGAGGGGCTGCGTGTACTGCAAGGGGCAACGTGGCTTCTTTGACTCTGTTCGTGGAGCTGCATTTTGCAAGCGGGGGCATCTTGTTGTAAGCTTAGAGTGGCTGCCGTGATGGAGGGCCTCTCCAGTGGCGTACCTAAGGTGGGGTAGGGGGTACATGGCCCTGGAGACCATGCCTTGAGGGGGGTGTAAAGTTGGGGGCACCTTCTTGTTTTGCACTCCCCTCGTAGATACTCAGAGAGGTTGTGAGTCACTTACTCCAACTCACGGGGGGGGAGAGAGAAAAGGGCAAAAAAGCCATCGGCTGCTCAGAACAGCACGCAACCTCTCTGAGTGTGCTGTAGCCTCAAAAGTAATTGGCGGTGACGTCACATCATTGCAATTACTTTTGGGTCACACACATCTGGGGGTGACATCATGAGTCAAGTCCCAGATGGCAGAGGGCCAGCTACACCACTGTGCCTCTGACCCCATTCAGCATGGGGGGCTGGAATTGGGCATCACGTAGCTCCTTTTTTGGAGGTCTGGGAGTCTTTCCCAGGTACGAGAAGTGGCCAAGCTTGCTGCTCAGCATACTAAGAAATATCAGTTGGTCAGGCGTGAGTGCCTTTGGTATGATGTGGGAACCCCTCCCCCTGATGTAGGGCTGGCCAAACTGTAGCTTGTGAGCCATATGTGGCTCTTAGACATAATGTGTGGCTCTTGGCAATGCATTGGCTGAGCTCCTTTGATATTGTGATGCAAAAAGGGAAATAAGAAATCTTCAAATTCTGCAATTTACTGGGTATAAACTGGGTGTCCTCTTGGATAAAAAATAAATCCAATGTTCATGGGGAGTACATATATTTAAGAACGTAAACGCTGCTTAAATATGGTGGCTGTCAAACATCTGAAGTTGATCGGATGTGGCTCTCCTGTTAAGCAAGTTGGGCCCCCTGTGCTCTAATCCTTGTTATGAACTCTCGCTAGAGCAGGAAATCCATTCTGTCTGCTCAGTGGTGCTTTCTTCATGTGTTCCGTGGTTGGACCCCAACATTGAAAATGGCTGCCAAGGTTGTAGACGGATTTCTGAAATTTCCCTTCCTGCTCTGACAATCTGCATCTGATTTAGGGGGGAGGGGAGTGTGGAAGAGGCCGGGAGTCGAGATACTCACAGTTCCAGAAATATGCAATGTGTAAATGGCTGTTAGGATTCCTTTTACCCCCATCGATCACGTGGTTCTGCCACATGGTTGCTCATGGCTGTTGAACCCTCTCAGGCTTTTGGGGGGTCTTCTTTTCCCAAAGTAAGCGCGCAGCTGATCTACCCATTCAGGCATGTTTGCTGGAGATCTGGTCCTTGCTGGGCTGGGCTGGACTATTGCACTCCACCATTAGATCACTTTCAGTAAGACTTTCCATGGGTAGAAACCAGTACGTGATGGCAAAGGCAAAGCTAGGAGGCTTTTTCCTGGTGCACTTTGTGCAGGCAAAGAGCCTGCTTAAATGCAGGAGAGCATTCAAAAATGCACATATGCTTCGAGCGGGGCAGTAAAAGGATATTGGTGAGTTGTGTTGCATGTATACAAACAGCCCTGTACACACATGCATCCATTCATGTGTGTGGATATAAATGAACATGGGGCCTTTACCCATAGACGGTGAATACAGTGTGTATTGCTTGAGATGTCAGGGTGGTGTCGAGGTTCGGGAGTTGGACTTGGATCTAGAAGATCCTAGTTTAAATCCCTGCTCAGCCGTGGAGCTTCCTGAGTGGTGAGTCACTGTCTTTTGGGACTTGCCTACATCACAAGGTTGTTGTGAAGATGAAAAGGAGGGGGGGAAACTATGTACTCCGCCTTGAGCACCTTGGAAGAAGGGCGGTGTAAAAACGTGCAAAATGCAAGATGTGAGCTGCTGCATGCAAGCCAATTGGGCAGTTGCATACCCCCCATGGCATGCGCTTTGGAATAGCACATGCGCAGTGGGCTCGAACAGCAGTCCTGTGATGTTTGCTGAATGTGTAACTCCTCTAGGAGCCTCTAATCTGCTTCCCATTGTTCTGTTCCAAGCCTTCCTGAATGGGACAGACAATGGATCACCTTTCTGGCATTTCCAAGGGTCATAAATGTGGCCTCTTTCCTCCCCCCCCTTCCCTGCCCCATCTCTTCTCAACTCCTACCAGAGCTCACCAGTTAGTTGCCTTCAAATGGCTGCTTTGCCAAGGCTTACGTTGGGCCTCCTCCCCCAAAAAACATCTGTTTGGTGGCCTTGGGTGTCCTCTTTGCAGCTTCCTGTGCGGCGATGATGGTTACACCTAGATTTGAAAAGCCAAATGTTGGAGGGGGAGGGGTGCACACCCCTTTCCCCTTGGCTTGGAATTAAATGCATCAGTTTCCTTTGTCTAACGGGATTTCCCTCCTCCCCCATCCTTGCCATCTTTCCAAGGTTGGAAGGAAAAGGGTAAAAAAATAACAATCTCTAGCAGACCTGCTATTCTAGCAAATCTGCCAGCTGACTTTCCTCTCCAACCAGGGAAGCGGTTTCTGCTGAGTTAATCTTACCCAGTACTGAATCAACAGTTGTGGGCTACTTTTTGGGCATGCTGCAGGGACACATCTGGTCCTTTGGGCAGAGTAAGCTTTTTTTCATCCTAATGGGAAAAATGATGACCAAAGTTGAAGGCAAACCAGAAACCTGCAAGGCCAAAGCAAGGGGCTTCTTTGCTGACCTGGCCTCACTATCATGGCTACATCCACAAACCTGCTTGGGGAGTGCCCTACCTCTCAGACAATCCATAGCAGGGCCTTCTCAGTGTTTGCCCCATAACGTGGAATGTAATTGCCTTGCGGAGTGCAGCAGGCTCCTTCTCTTCTGTTTCATGGCACCTGTTAAAGGCCTCTCTTCTTGTTCCAGCATTGCAAGTTGATTGTAAATCCCTCTCTGGTTGACTTGCAGCTGGTGAGATTCTGGTCTGTCCTTTGCAACTCTCTGTGCAGTAATTTCTTGCTGCAGTTAATTTATGGTAGTTTTGATGCACTTAGTTTTAAGATCGTCAGCCACCTTGAGTGTCTTTTCATCAAAATATATGCTCAACCTCTTGATGAAGGTGCACACAGTCAAGATGATGCTTGCAGCCATGGAAGAGGCTTTCTCTGCTGTGTTAAAGAAGGGAGAATGCCTCTTCAACGGAGAGATTGCTTGGGATATATTGCATGCATAATCTCAAAGAAATAGGTGTTTTTCTTTAAATTGTTGGTTTGCTTCGTGTGCAAACTTGTGCAGGGTGAATCGACACCTATGATTGATCAGCAAATTGGGACACCGTTTGTTAAGAAGGTGACTTCTAACTCTGTGAAGCAGCGGTTCTCAAACTTTTTTTTAGCATCGGGACCCACTTTTATGAATGACAATCTGTCGGGACGCACCAAAAGTGGTGTCATTAACCTGGGAGTGATGTCATGGCTGGAACTGACATCATCAATTTAGGCTTCAAACCTAAGCTGCGATCAGCCAAAGGTCCCACTACTGTTATTTTGCACAGCTCAGAATTCAAGCATTCCAGCTTGGAAGTCAAAGCAGAAGGCAGGCTTGGATCCTTCTCCAATCACACAGCCCTCCCAGCGTCCCATCTTTCCACCACTTCAGGACAAAACACCAGGCCTCTCGGAAGCCCACCCTAGCCAGCAGCTCTGCATCCTGTGTATTCAGCTCTGTATTTCCAGAGGTGGCTGAGCTAGGTGCTATGCAACCCACCTGAAACCGGCTCACAACCCACCTAGTGGGTCCTGACCCACAGTTTGAGAAACACTGCTGTAGAGGGAAGAAGCCCTATGAGCAGTGACTCTAAAACTTGGCTGCCATTCCCACCACACATTGCAGAGGAAGGTCTGCAAGCTAGTTGACTAGTTGACAGAGATCATTGTCTAGGTTCTGTGGAGGCTCAGTGCTGCCCCGTGCAAATGGGGTGTGGTGTTGGCTAGAGCTTACTGGCTTGTACAAGCCAGATTTCCTGGACTTAAAGGAAATTGATTCCATGTCACATTCTTGGCTTGTGTTTGGCAGCAACATGGCTGGTGCGACGCTAGGGCTAAAGGTGGGAGTGGAATGGTGCCTTCAGCTGGGTGGGATTGCCTTATGAAGACCCCAAGCCATGCGCCGCCAGAGTTGTAGGAGGACTCTGCTATGCTTTAATACAGGGGTGCCCAAACCCCGGCCCGGGGGCCACTTGCGGCCCTCGGAAGCTCCCAATCAGGCCCTTGGAGAGCCCCCAGTCTCCAATGAGCCTCTGGCCCTCCAGAGACTTGCTGGAGCCCATGCTGGACCGAAACTACTGCTCTCAGCATGAGGACCACTGTACGATCTATCATCTGAGCTGTGGGACGAGGACTCCCTCCCCTACTTGCTGTTTCACGTCTGTGATGCAGCAGTAGCAGCTAAGGAAAGGCTGGCCTTGCTTTGCGCAAGGCCTTTTATGGGCCTTGAGCTATTCCAAGACCTTCATTCATTCATATAGGTTCCATCTCTAACATATTCATTTATGTAAATTTATTCAAATTTTAAATTGTACGTAAATTAATTATCTCTTTCCCGGCCCCTGACACAGTGTCAGAGAGATGATGTGGCCCTCCTGCTAAAATGTTTGGACACTCCTGCTTTAATAGGACACGAACCAGCTTGGTCTGTTCCTGCTTTGTTCCTGCCAAGGTTCACCCCACCACCACCACAAGCCTGGAAGAGATCTCCCCCTCCTTTCTCCTTCCCACCCACCCCCCATGTGCATTTTCTTGATGCTTTAGCATGTAATGCTGTTCAGCTTCCCAGAGACCTCAGCAGGGTTGCGGAGAGCGCAAGTGGGTGGGCGGGCAGAGCCTGTGGCTTTGTCTCCTGCAAAAAATGGATGGAGCAAAGCGGCTGCCCACCTCCCCTAATTAGCAGCAGAGCCCGGCAGATGGTGTGGGGCCACTGAGCATCTGCCCCTCATTACGGATGAGCCCCCTCCCCTTCAATTGGGACTCCAGTGAGAAGGAAGAAAAGGGTGGCCTTTAGATGCATCCTTGTAGGTCTCTTGTAGGGGGGGCAGGGAGGGTGGGAGAAGAGTGTTCCTCCCCCCACAGGAAGCAGGGGGGGGCTGGTAGAGCGTCTGGCTGATGAGGTTAAGCTAGGTGGGATTCTGGGATTGTTGGAACTGATTTTGAAGGAGGGGAAATGCCCATTGGGTGGATCTTGGAGCTTCTCTAGCCGTTGGGTCAAATGGATCCTACCGGATCTGTCTTGGGAATAGTTGTAGTTTCACGAGAGCGGCCCCTCTTGGGTGCCATTCGGTCTATTAAAAAAGAGCCTGCGGGGGAACGTGATTGCAAAATTATGCAGGGGATGGAGAGAGTGGATGGAGGGATGTTCTTTCCCTCTCACAGTCCTTCCATTTGCAGTTGTGACTTGTTGGGGCAGCTGGCAACTAAGTGGTTAATCAGGATTGGCTTGCTGTTTTTGTCCAAGCCAGAACAACCTGGCTGTTGGAATTGGTTATAGGAGGGGGATCGCTTGGGGGTGGGGGCAGTGAGCTGATGTCCCCCAGGCTCCAAAGAGATGGAGGAGGTCACCAGGTCTGAGTGCATTTTGCCAGATGTTCGCATTTTCCTCTCTCCCCACCCCCTCCGCCCGTTCTCCACTGCACACTTCCTGTGGAGCATGACTCTCTCAAATACAACTTGGGGTTACTCCTTATAGTAGCGAGCCTGCCCTGTTGCTAGGGATTCACGCTGTAGTAAAGGTGCCGCAAGGTTGTTTTTTTTGCATCCATTTTTTGCCCCCTCCTGCCAGCTGATTTTTTTTTTCTGTGGTGGGGGGCTTTGGATGCAGCAGTGCTCTGGTGTGACGGCCAGCCCCTCGCTCTGCTGCACTTTGGTTGGGGGAGGCAGTCGGAAAAGAGCATCTGAACCCTGTGCCTAACTGGCAAGAATCTGAAGCCTGGACAGTGAATTGAGGGTTGAGAATTGAGTTGCTGAGGCTGGGGGAGACTTGTGGCACTCTTAAACAGACCTGCCAGTGGTCTTTTTTTTTTTTTTTTAAGGGGGGAAGCAAAGGACTGGCTGCACAGGACAGTGCCACAAGGTGGGATTTGGGTGGGTCTGCCTGACCACTGCCCCAGTGCACTGTTGGTGGCTTCCCCTCGGGGAGCAGGGCTCCTTCTGTGCTGGCCCCATCCCTCTTCAGTTCCCCATTCAGGAAGCCCCAGTTAAAGATCTCCGGAGTTGAAGCAGCCTTGATGAGATTTGTGAATAGATTGACTTCCAAAAGGTGTCTGTTGCGGTGGTGCTGAAGTGCTATTGCAGTGACCGCCCTCCTGGCTGTACATCTTTCAGGGATCCAGTGAGGTGGTTAGCTGTGGCAAGAGACTGGCTTGCTGGAATATAGGTGGGAGGGGGGAAATAAACCTTTAAAAGACTGGAGTAGCAAGTAGCATCATGTTGGCAGTCTGGCAATTGTCTTAACTCGTGGAATGCTGTGTTAATTTTATGGTGGTCCACCCCTGATTATTACCTGAGAGTCTAGTCTACTGCAACAAAAAGACCGTGTGGCACCATCTCCACCCTTTACATGGAAGGGAACCTCCTGCCGCTTTAAAAAAAACGTGTCGAGCTTTACAACTCTGTGTAGAACCTCCAGGTTTAGAGACAGTCTATCTCTGAATACATAATGCTGGGAAGCATCAACAAGCTTTTGCCTGTATGCCCTGCTTGTAGGGGGTTCCCCACAATGGCCAACCGGAGGCTTCTGGGAAACAAGATGGTGGACTAGATTGGCCCTTCTTGGGTTCAATCTGGCCAGCAGTTCCATTTCAGCTGTTCCCACAGCATCTTGGCTCTCGCCAGCTCTTGGTGAGCAGCAGGTGGCCGGTGGCCTTGAAGCAGAGGTGCGACTAATGACTGGCTCTCGTTGCCAGGTTTGTGACGGAGTTGGAATGTTGTTGTGTTCTTTTGCCAGAGTGCGCAGCTGGCTGAGCATGGGTGGAAATGCCAGCTGTGAAAATGGGGAACTGAAATGGAGTGGCTCTCACATAACACCAGAACCAGGGGACATCCACTAAAATTGAGTGTTGGGAGAGTTAGAACAGACAAAAGAAAATATTTCTTTACTCAGCGTGTGGTTGGTCTGTGGAACTCCTTGCCACAGGATGTGGTGATGGCGACTGGCCTGGACACCTTTAAAAGGGGATTGGACAAGTTTCTGGAGGAAAAATCCATTACGGGGTACAAGCCATGATGTGTATGCGCAACCTCCTGATTTTAGAAATGGGTTATGTCAGAATGCCAGATGCAGGGGAGGGCACCAGGATGAGGTCTCTTGTTATCAGGTGTGCTCCCTGGGGCATTTGGTAGGCCGCTGTGAGATACAGGAAGCTGGACTAGATGGGCCTATGGCCTGATCCAGTGGGGCTGTTCTTATGTTCTTATGAGTGTGTGGATTTAGAAATCAGTTTAGGATTGCGGGCAGCCGGGAACGGAACTGGGATGTGACAGTTCTGCAGTGGCAAACAACTGTGCAGAAGCACTGGCCAACTCTGCACATTCCAAGAATGCGCCATCCCGCACCTTATTGGGGGAGTCAAATAGCAGCCCCCTGGCTCCACAAGGTCTCCTTCCCAGCTGTGTGCAGCATTCTGGGGTGGCTTTTGGCCATGTGTAGCCATCAACACTCTGTCAGTTGCAAGCTTCTAGTGCAACAAATGGGAGGGGTGGAGAAGGTGCAAATGGGAGTGGGGGGTGGGGAGAAGCTTTTTCATGCTTTTGGTTCCACAGATGTTCTCCTGGGAATTCTCAACCTGACCTCCTGGGTATGGTGGGCAAGGCTGTTCCTGAATTTGTACCACTCCGGATTGCAGGTAGCCGATGCTCCACGTTTCCAGAAAGGAAATCACAGTGGGGAGGGTGGGGAATTAGATGAATGGAAGAGTTGGCTAGCTTGCCTCTCCCTGAAATGCTAGCTCTCTGTGTGCGAGGCCTGTTTTCTGAAAAGGAGGAGCATTGGACTATGTGCCCCCACTCACAGGATCAGCTGTTTCTTTTGTATGAAGGGAGCCCTGATGCATGTCGGCCCCCCCAAACACTCACAGTTCCCGCAGATATTGTGCACCCCTTGATGGCAGGAGTGTTCTGTGGTATGCTGGGAATGTTGCAATTGATTACAGTATTTGATTTGCTCTTCAGGAAGCCTTCTGTTGGGTACTCGACTCATTGATGTCAGCAGTGCGCCAAGGCTCTTGAGCGCCATTGTTGACCTAGTCTTGTGCTGTTGGGAGTGCCTGTCTGTGGCTTGTAGCCCAAGACTCTGTAGGAGAACTCCTAGCTTCAAGATCTGAGGCACCCTCGGCCCTTATATTGCGCTGCTCTCCCCTTGTGTTGGCATCCCAGTTGCTTGCCAACCAAGCAGCTAAGTGGTGGGTTTTAGGTTCAACCCCTGTATATCCCAGGAGGGAGAGACGCTGTCTCCGAAACGCTGGAGAGCTGCTGCCAGCGGGCGCTGGTATCGCTAGACAACCCAAGGCTCAGACTCTGCACACAGCAGTCTTGTACGTTCAAAGATCTACCTGCGCAGCCACCTCGAAAGATGCACCTGAGTCCTCAACTGGAAAGTCATAATAGGCATTGAGCCTTCCGCCCTATGGCGAGTTTCCCATGGCACAACAGCACCGGTGTTTCTTGGCCCCTGCACCTCTGGGCCAGCTGTCGAACTTGTTGCAAAGCAGTTCAGCTTGTTGACTGTCCTCTCAGGGCTCCAGCCCCTTTTCTAATCTCCTCCATTCCCAGCGGGCTGCCAAGAGTTGTTTGCACGTCGGATTCCCGCTGGGGGTACGAGCCGTGGAGCATCTGTGGCTGGGCACTCTGCGACAATTAATTTTGCCTTGTGTGGCTGCCAGGCTTGTTGCAGCTTGTCCCCAAGAGTTTAGCCTGGAAGAGGTCCATCACCCTCAGCCTGCCCTGTGCTTACAGCTCTTGAGCCAAGTTTGCGAACTGTAGTCTTGCGGTGCGCACCCTTCAAAGCTGGAACCGGTGGCCAAGGGGGCTTGCTGGAGTCCATGTCTATGGGGTCTTGCTTTCTAGACTAGAGACTTCAGATTCTTCATCTTTACAAAACTCAATATTGGCCCATCTGCCGAAGGCCACGTCTCCCACAGAAGCACTGTGCGTTTAGGGCTTTGGGCACTAGATCAGTGGTAAGACATAAGTAAGATGCAAAGCTACAAGTAATTGGAACATTCGACTTCCCCCATGTTGCACTATCAGAAGTATTCTTTGTACTGCTTATTTTTTAATACACATTTGTACATATCTTTAATGGTGGTGGTTTTTCTTATTGTGCCTTCCCTTCTAAATAAATAAATAGATAGGACATGCGCTTAGCATGAAGTTCCATTCCTGGCATTTTCAGCTAAAGATGGGTGTGAGACTTCTCCCCCCTCCTCCGAGAACTGCTGCAAGCCAGAGCAGACAGTGTAATGGAAGAGATGGGCCACTGGGTCTGCTTTAGTACAAGGCAAGGTTGTATTACAGGCTATCGAAGTGCTGGGAGTTGACATGGGACCCCAAAGCTGGTCTGTCCTAGTGTGGCATGAACCGAACATGCATGCCGTCACATCTCTTTCCAGCAATATGGATAGCAAGACAGCTTTGGAAGGTTTTACAGAAGCTAGTTCACCATTGCTGATCTTCTGATGGAAGCTTATTTTGGGGGGGGGGGGATCTCCGACAAACCCCTTTGGATCCCTGGAGCATCATCTGGGACTAGTTGAGAATAGCTTAGTTTAAGTGTAGAATCTGGTTCTCAGAGTTGCCCGGTTTGTCATGTGAGGGTGAGGCTGTGCGTGTTTGCCAATGACCTGGGCCGGTCCGTGAAGAGCGACAGTGAGACTGCTAGTGTCCTTCTCCCACGATCCTGATCTGGGCAGCCTGAGGTGGCATATCACATGCTGCCCTCCCATTACCCCATGATGTGCTCAATGCCCCCCATGATGCTGCCTGAGGCACTGGTCTCAGCTGGCCTAATAGGTGGGCCGTCCCTGCTTCTGGTCCAGGTTTGACCTGTACCTGAGTGCGCCATCAGAGACAAGAAAATCAGGCTGTTCTCATGTGCCAGCCTTCCCACTGCAACTCCTTGGCTGTCATCTTGCAGAAATGGAAGATAAGTTAAATTTCTTCCCCGTCCTCTCTGCCTTGTGTCTCTCCCGGCCTGCCACTTCCGCTCTTGTGCGGAGACCAGACTAGAAGTCATCTGACTTCTCTCAAGGCTCCACCTGACCTTGACAAGGCTGGTAATTAAAGTCTGCCTGCACTGTGGTGTGCAGATGAGCACTCTGGGGATTCAGCTTGGAACAGTGTCCCAGTGAAATGCGCTTCTCTGGCTTTTCAAGGGAGGTGTGGTGGTAGGAGGGGAGGGCCAGGACAACATCACCCTGAGCATCTCTTTCCCTTTGCCCTGCAGCTTCAGCTCTCCTCCCATCAGAGCAATGGCCCTCCTAGTTATGTTCAGTGTTGAGTGGTTTGCACCAATGGCTTCTACTTGTGTGTTGCGCATCGTGCGCACAGGAACAAGGTCATGTGAGGTTAGGTAGGCCATTGTACCTGCAGTTGGGTTTGCATCCAGAGGAGACACCCAGTGTGTGATCTTAGCTCTGATTGGAGCTTTGCTGGGGGCTGTTGAAGCTGCTTGCAGGTGGGGGGAGGGCAGGGGGCCCCTGTCCAAAGGCCTGATCCTGGAATAGAAACGTGAAACGGATACTAGGTAAAACAGCATGTTTTCTTTGGCTCGATTCATGTGTGCAGAAGGGAGGCAGTGGTGTAGCTAGAGGGGGTGCAAAGCACTAAATTTTGCAGGGAGCCCTACTGCAGTGTGCAAGTGGCGCTTCCTCCTCTCCTCTGGGAACCATTCTGGGTTGCGGGTGCAACATGGGTATTGAGGTTGACATCGAAGAACCACAGTCTTGCATAAAAAGAGAATCCAGTTTCTAGCTGTTGTGGCACAAAGGTGCACATTGATGGGTCTTGGCATTCTCTAGAGCTCCCTGGCCTCTCCGTGGCTAGCAAAATTGGAACAAATTTGTGTGCAATTCTGTCCACTCCCGCAAGTCTCCAGATCCACTCCTAAGGAGTTCTGCACCCGCATATCTCGCACACACAAACCCCCGGAGTGTGTGTTCTGCACTGCAGCTTCCCAGCGGTCTTTGCAAAGAATAATCTTAGCAAGGGGCTGGGTGCCCTTGCTTCAGTGCCTTAAAAAAAAAAAATCTCTGTTGCAAGTCTTTGGTGGCTGCCTCCCTACTTACTCCTCTGTGCAGCGCAGTGTAAATTGGAAAGCTTAAAAGCGGTTATCCCGGAAAAGGCAATAGCAGGAAATGAGACTCCCGTTTTTTGTGAGAAGTCTGATGACAGCGACACACTGTAGACACTATAAAATCTGTGGTCTGCGAAATTCAAGGTGTCTGGAGGGGGTGGGGGGGAAGGAGGGATGTTGTGTGAGCAAACCGTGCGCTGTTACCCTGTCTGATAAAAGGAGAAAAGTCTGCTTACTCAAGGCTGCTAGCCTGGATGAACCATTAGGCTAAGTACATCTTGGATGTAGTCCCAACTGCCATGCCTCTTGTGCAGCTCTTGTCGGTTTGCACAGGAGAACGTCTAGTGGATTGGGCCCACTAGTGTTCCTTGCTGACAGGGAGGATGTGGTGTGCTGCACCAAAACGTCTTGATCTGGCCCTGGTGTGGCCAGATCATGTCCAGGAAGCCAGTGACAGGGAGGGCTGCAAAGTGGCCAAAGGGGAATTGGGATGAAGTGGCGATGGACAAATTGGCGGTTTCCTGCTTGTGGGTGCTCCTGGGGCACCTGGCGGGCAGCTGGCGGGGAAATGAAAGCCGGAACTAGACCAGTCCAGTCCAGCAGGGCTCCTGTATTGGGCTGGGGGCAGATGTTCTCTGGCTTGCACGTCTATTGTACCGAGGATTGGATTCGGTCCTGCAGAAATGCTCTCTTGATGTGCCCCTCCAGTTCCAAGTTGGTGTATGCGTGTTCTCTTTTTGGGTTTAACCAAAATGGTAGAGAAACAGTCTGGGATTTTTTAACCCTATTGTACAGTCTCGGTTTCCAGGCCTCTGAAAGGGTTGGAGTCCCAGCTGCATTCCTTTCTGATGAATTGCTGTAACCCAATCCCCCCCAGCTGGCTTTTTGGGGTGGGGGGAGAAGCATGGAGGAATTCTTTGGTCTCTCTCTCTCTCTCTCTCTCTTGGCCTCCTCCCCTGTCTTGTGAATCTGCTCCTGGCTTCCCACAAATCCTTTCCCAAACTCTTGCTGGCTGTGGCATGGGTCACCCTTGAGCTCCAGGAATGTTGTGTGTCAAAAGACCAAGACTTGGTCCAATTTTTCAGTGGAAGCTGCTGATCTGTGAAGCTCGGGAATGTGGCTACGCTGCCCTCCGAAAGCCATCTGCATCTGGGAGACACGGTCTCTCCGAACCAAGTTCAGCTTCCTCTGCTGGATCCCGGCATGGGAGATATTTGAAGCCAGTTGTTCGATTCTGGTGCTACTTGATTGTGTTCCCAGGCCAGCCAGCAGCTGGCTCTTGTGCTGCTGCCACAATCCGTGGGAAGCTGGGGTCTCTCTGGCTCAGTTTCCCTGCAGCTGTCTGGGCTCGGCTGTCTTCCCATTTCCCCCAAGCTGTTGCTGGCTGTCCTGCATTCCAGATCTTCCCTGTCCTGGGGTTGGAGAGAACCTTGTCAATTGGTTCATCGGTGGGGCAAAACCAGTTGGATACTGAAGGACTTAGAGATTGAAACCAGGAGTAGGCTTCTTTAGACAGTGTATGCACATAGCAGACATCCTTTTGGAAGAGGCCTTCCCTTAGGGAGAAGAGGATGCCTCTTGAGGACAGTGTGAGCCTCAGTTTCCAGAAGCATGTGCTTTTTGACTGATTAACTAAAGCACTCTTAATGGAAGAGATGCCCCTAAGTTGTAACTCTATTCTTAAGGGTTTTTCAAAAATGTATGTTAATAGGATGTACCAGAGTATCCTGACTCAGCCTTTTGAAATCAATGAAGGTGGCTGTGACTAAGGTCCGTCATTGATCTCGGTGGTGCTGAGTCATGGCTGACTTGCCATGGATATGACCCAATGTCTGCAATAGTCATCGTGTGGGTCACTGGCTACATTGCAATGAACATGAATGAACCCGAAGGTGAGCGGAAAGGTGAACTAACTAAGAGGCCATGGAATCTGGGATGCTCCGACTACTTGTTTGGGGTTGGCCCAAGGTGGATTTGTGCTGCCATTTTGGTTTTCCGCAGGCACATTCTTCCTCCTTGCCGGCTCTGGCGCTCCGAGAACCCTGATTAAATACCCCTTGATTGTTGGGGGGGCAGCAAAGGCAGGGGTGTTGATGCAAGGACTGTGGGGCACTTATTTGGCAGTGGGATCTGCCACTGCAGTGCTTGCTGCTAGCTGAATATGCTTTGCACTGAGAGTGCCGAACTGGTGCTCTCAGTCCTCTACATGGGAGTAGGTTTGGACCCCAGCTGTCTCCTGTCCCGACCAGTCTTTGCTAGGCATGTGATCAAGGCGTGGGACTCGATCATGTTGTTCCCTCCATGTGTGCATTTTTAGACTGCAGTTATCCCAGGCGAGCCCCATAGCTGTGCTCTGCATGTATCGTGTTCACTTGTGGGGCTTGCTGGGGAGAACATCTCCATGTGTAGGGTCCCGTGGGCATCCCTTTTGCCATTGCCCTTTTCAGCATCTGCAGCCTCTCCTGGCTGGGCTGCCTCTGCAGCTGGGAATCTTGTGCGCCCCGGAGTCGAGAGAGCAGAAGGCTGAGTTTTGTGGCTCTGCAAGTATTTAGAGAGGGAAGGCTTGCCAAGCATGGGAGTGTGTGTTCTGGAGACGGCATGCGCTGACTAAGCATTTCCTATTGGATTCCTGTCTGAGCATGGCTTGTTTTGTCTAGCCCTGGCACAAACTGAGCTACTGGTGCTCCTGACATGCAGGACTCGATCCCGGAAACTTTTGGAAGGCCGCGAGATCTGCTTAAAAATTGCCTCTCAGACTTGTGTGTGTGTGTGTGTCTAAGCTTTGTGTCTAGATCAGGGGTGCCCAAACCCCAGCCCTGGGGCCACTTGTGGCCCTCAAGGACTCTCAATGCGGCCCTCAGGGAGTTTCCAGTCTCCAATGAGCCTCTGGCCCTCTGGAGATTTGTTGGAGCCCGCACCGGCCCGACGCAACTGCTCTTAGCGTGAGGGCAACTGTTTGACCTCTTGCATGAGCTGTGGGATGAGGGCTCCCTCCACTGCTTGCTGTTTCACGTCTGTGATGCAGCAGAGGCAGCAAAGGAAAGGCCAGCCTTGCTTTGTACAAGGCCTTTTATAGGCCATGAGCTATTGCAAGCCCTTCATTTGTTCATATAAGTTCATCTTTAATATATTCATTTATGTAAACTTATGTAAATTTATTCAAATTTTAAATGTAAATTAATTCTTTTTTCCCCCGGCCCCCGACACAGTGTCAGAGAGATGATGTGGCCCTCCTGCCAAAAACTTTGGACACCCCTGGTCTAGATATATGACCATCTGGGTTGTTTTGAGCTGAACCACAGTTGTGTTCAATGGTGAATTCCGTGCCAAAAACAGGGACAATCTGACTTATAAATGTGCACCCTTGCTTCCCTCTCTTGCTGCTCTCCAGGGATGGACCTCTCCGCCAATCAGGATGAGGAGAGCGACCAAGAAACCTTCCAACTGGAAATCAACAAAGATACCAAGAAATGCACCTTCAGGACCTATACTGGGAAGTACTGGACCCTCACTGCGAATGGTGGGGTGCAATCCACTGCCTCAACTAAGTGAGTGCCTTTCACAGGAGAAATCACTTGGAATTTATTTATTTTTTTGCAATGCCCCTGGTGGTGCCAGGGAGGCCTTGTCTAGGTCATGCTGGGCCAGTGACCCTCCAAGTGCTGGACTTCAAATGGTCCGCAGAAGCTACTTCTGATTTTCAGAGGCAAACTGGGAGTTGTCTCCAAAAACTAGAAGTAGCTTCTGAGGCCTACGGGGGCCGGTAGAGTGGGTCACCGGCCTGGTGCAACCCAGAAGAAGCCTCCAGGGCTGCCAGTGCCTTCAGAATGGCTCTGATTGGGACCCATTCGGATAGGAGGGCCCAGACCACGACCCAGCCTTTGGGAAAGGCTGTTGAATGCAGAAGCAGAACTTGAACCCAGAGCTGGCGGCACTGCTCCTGTCTCGGACTCTGTGCCGCTTCCAAACTCACTCCTGCCAGCTCTTTTGTCTGGGAAGGGGTGGGGTATGAATGTGGCTCTTCTAGGGTGTTCCCCCGTCTTTAATGCTTTCTGCGCTTGCCTTCTCTCTCTGCCACCTCAGGAATGCCAACTGCTACTTTGATATTGAGTGGTGCGACAGGCGTATCCTCCTGAAAGCGGCAAACGGCAAATACGTCACGGCAAAGAAGAATGGGCAGCTGGCCGCCACGGTAGAAACACCCGGTAAGAACCTCTCAGTAGTGGGCAGGAGGAGGGATGGCGACTAGCCGGGCTATGCAGCAACACGGTTAAGCCCCCAAGGGCTTATCTAGGTAATGGCGCCAGGTGAGGCTTGCACATGAACTTGGTTCCCATTTCCTTCTGTAAGTGAGATGTGGTGCCAAAAGGCTTTGCGGAGAGGGGATGTGAAGGAAGCCCCACAGTTGTTCCAAGCATCCGGGGTAGCAAGGGAGAAAAACTGGTGTTTGTGGGAACAGGAAACCATTGGATGTCTGTGGGTGTTGAGGCTGGAAGCAAGAAGGTGGTGGAGCTGAGATGCCATGGAGGGATGTGAAGGCTGGTCCCAAGAGCTTGTGCATAGAAAATATGTGTTCTATGCACAAAGCCCCAAGTTCAACTCTGGCCCCTCCATAGATGGTCAGTAGCTTTCCACAACCTCAGGCTACCCACACCACCAGCTGATGAGAGTTAATTGGTCTTGTGTGGACTTTGAAACTAGAGAATCCCCCAGTGTGTGCTCCAGTGTTGCTTTGAGATTGGGGGGGTGTTGCTCTTAAGGTGTGCAGACTCTCAGAGTAGCACGGGAGATGCTGAGCAGGTCTTCCTTGTGACTTGCGCAACCTAAAGGTCTTGTCTTGGGGTAAGGGGGCTTCCGGGTATAACGGAGACCTGGTTTGTTTTTCTCTGCGGCAACACATCTCCTGTCTTCCCTGCTGCGTAGGTGAGACGGAGCACTTTCTCATGAAGCTGATTAACAGGCCCATCATCGTCCTTCGGGGGGAGCACGGCTTCATCGGCTGCCGGAAGGTGACCGGCACCCTGGATTGCAACCGCTCCTCTTATGATGTCTTTCAGCTGGAGTTTAATGATGGTGCCTACAATATCAAAGGTACAAGCTTGGCCCTGTGTCAGTCAGCTCGACTGGGCTTTTCTGGGGAGGGTGGACACCCGTGAGAGCTTCCGGAATCTCCTGTATTTCTTATGGGGCCTCCGAGGTCCTTCCACTGGGGCCAAAATAGTGGAGAGCTGGAGATGGTAGCTGAAAGGTCTAATTTCCCAAGACAAGAAATTAGGCCTCTCTGCTGTTGTTGGCAACCTTCAGTCTCAAAAGACTCTGGTATCGCGCTCTGAAAGGTGGTTCTGGAACAGCGTCTAGTGTGGCTGAAAAGGCCGATTCGGGAGTGACAATCCCTTCCACACTGGGAGCAAGTGCAGTCTGTCCCTGGTCTGTCTCCCTGGATATGGGCCTTCCTTCTTTGCCTCAGTCTGCTGGCCAAGTGTCTCTTCAAACTGGGAAAGGCCATGCTGCACAGCCTGCCTCCAAGCGGGCCGCTCAGAGGCCAGGGTTTCCCACTTGTTGAGGTCCACTCCTAAGGCCTTCAGATCCCTCTTGCAGATGTCCTTGTGTCGCAGCTGTGGTCTATCTGTAGGGCGCTTTCCTTGCACGAGTTCTCCATAGAGGAGATCCTTTGAGATCCGGCCATCATCCATTCTCACGACATGACCGAGCCAACGCAGGCGTCTCTGTTTCAGCAGTGCATACATGCTAGGGATTCCAGCACGTTTCAGGACTGTGTTGTTTGGAACTTTGTCCTGCCAGGTGATGCCGAGGATGCGTCGGAGGCAGCGCATGTGGAAAGCGCTCAGTTTCCTCTCCTTAGGCCTCTCTGCTACTTAGGCTCTATGCTGTGCAACACTGAAGTAGGTTGCATCCCCACAAATACTTACAGGGTTCCCAATGTCCAATTTAAGGTTTCTTAAATCTACTATCTCAGTGGTTCTAGGGTTGTGCTCCTACAGCATAGTTTTTGTCACCAGAGATCGTCAAACTTCTAAATCGGTGATTTCCAACCTTTTCCATCTCACAGCACACCAAAAGGGCACGAAAATGTTCAAGGCACACCATCAGTGTTTTGACCATTGACAAGGCACACCATGCTGTTGGTGGGGGACTCGCATCCCCCAATGGCCCTACGAATAAATGACCCTCTCCCAAATTCCCGTGGCACACCTGCGGACCATTCGTGGCACACCAGTGTGCCGGAGCACAGTGGTTGAAAATGGCTGTTCTAAATAAAGACCTGAAATATTTCTAATAAAACACTGAAATAAATGTGAGTTTTCTGGGTGAGAGAAAACCCACACATAAGAACAGCCCCACTGGATCAGGCCATAGGCCCATCTAGTCCAGCTTCCTGTATCTCACAGCAGCCCACCAAATGCCCCAGGGAGCACACCAGATAACAAGAGACCTGCAAGGCTTCCTGGGAATTGTAGTTAAGAACATAAGAACAGCCCCACTGGATCAGGCCATAGGCCCATCTAGTCCAGCTTCCTGTATCTCACCGCGGCCCACCAAATGCCCCAGGGAGCACACCAGATAACAAGAAGACCTGCAAGGCCTCCTGGGAATTGTAGTTAAGAACATAAGAACAGCCCCACTGGATCAGGCCATAAGCCCAGCTTCCTGTATCTCACAGCGGCCCACCAAATGCCCCAGGGAGCACACCAGATAACAAGAGACCTCATCCTGGTGCCCTCCCTTGCAGCTGGCCTTCTGACATAACCCATTTCTAAAATCAGGAGGTTGCGCGTACACACAGACATGGGGAGACTGTGCAAACTCCACACATATGCAGGAATGGGTTTTTCTCAACTTTGTAATGAAATGACTTTAAGTGGGGACTTGCTGTACATCCAAAATAATTTAATTGTAGGGAGAAACCTTTTTTTTTTTTGCATGGCATATTTAAAGCAAGGACTTGGGCAGCTGATGACACAAATCAATAAGGTGCCTTCCCTTAAAAGAAGGAGCAGGTGTGGCAGCAGACCAATCAACATGTTAAGAAAAACCTGGGAAGGCCTGACACAAAACAGCCAGTAATAGTGGGCTTCGTACCTAAGTGGGGGCTTGAATTCAGGTCTTCCCCCAGTCCTTGTCTTACCCAACAGCAACACTGTGTTGGCTCCCATTATTGTCCCTGTGTTGCAGGCTGAATCAGAAGGCCAAGGATGTGGGGGAGCAGCTTTTCAGTGGCCACCTGGCGAGTTCATGGTGGAGGGGAGATCTGACAGTACCTTGTTTTCTTGAGCAGATGCAGAATAAGTGGCAAGGACCCTGGTTCTCAATGTACCTGGGTCACCAGGCCCTCACAGCATCTCCTTCCTGGTTCGGCTGGGCACTGCCATCTTGGATCTCAAGATTTTGCAAGATCCAAGATGGAGGTGCTCGGGGGGGGGAAATGGGTATGAGGCACTACCCGGGATATCCCACCGTACTCCTGTGTGTGTGCTGTGATGTCCTGGGGTGAACCGGCTTCCCCTAGCCAGGCCCCCTGGAGATTCTGCGTTGTTACCTCTCCCTTGTGGTGGGGCACTCAACTGCCAACACCCCCTCTTCCCCCCCCTTTCAGATTCCACTGGGAAGTACTGGATGGTCGGCAACGAGTCCTCCATCACCAGCAGCAGCAACAGCCCCGTGGACTTCTTCTTTGAGTTTTGCGACTACAACAAGGTGGCCATCAAGGTCGGCGGCAAGTACCTGAAGGGGGACCACGCTGGAGTCCTGAAAGCTTCTGCTGATGCCATTGAACCCTCCACCCTCTGGGAGTATTAACTGCACTTTAGCATCCCCCCTGCCCGTCCCCCCGCTCTGTGCTCCCTTCCTCTCCCTTTTCCGTTGCCAATTGGTGGGTTTTTTATGTTCTGGTGTCTCCCTTCTTTTCTTTTTTTCTGAAAAAGGGATCGTTTTCCACACCTGCTGCTTGTCTCCTGCCGTAGAATTTGGGGATTAATCATCCCCAGGTTTCTTTTTTGTCTTTTAAAACTGGAAAATTAAACTTGCCTGGAGACAATAGTGCACTAGGAATGCATAGACTGGAAGGTTTGACCTGTAAAGGGTAGGTATCAAACCTCACTCTTGTTCCAGGATCTGTTGTTCTCTGACTTTCGAATCTAAAAGGGAACGGGGCTGCCCCTTGATCTCACTCTGCATTTCTTTAGGCCCTGGCAAGAGGAAGCTTTGAACCAAGTTAATGAGGTGCCCGTGTTGCATCCCCCATGGGTAATCATGGCTCTGATTCCTCAAGTTTGGGGTGGTGTCCCCATAGTGGGTTAGTGCTCTTTCCTGGTGCTCCGTTCTCGAGTTCAAAATCTCCTCTAGCAAAGGGCAGAGAATAGGTGACTTGGTGTACCTTTGCCACCTTGAGAAGTGAGCAGGTTGTTCTGGCAATGGTGGGGCAGTGGGTGTCTTGGAGACATGACTTGAGTCAACCATAAGTGCAGTGATAGGGACTAGAAACTTGGCCCTCCATTAAAAATAAAATTAAAAAGAGCTGCTAGGAGTGGCCTTTGGACAGCCAGAACTCTGCAGGAGCTCCAGTTCTCACTTCCTAGGAGCCAAGGCTTGCTGAATAGTTCATCTCCTACTCTGGGCTCTTTCCTTTCCCTTTTTGTGCATCTCAAGTGCCCAAGGAGCATCTTGAAGCTCCTTGAGTTTTTCAAGCCTTTGCACTGAGAAGCTGTTGCCACTGCCTTATTGTTCCTCTCCACCTCCTTGTGGAAGGTGCAAGTTGTAATAACTTTTTGTATCGTAATGGGTATTCTAACTAGTGGGAGCAAGGCTAGTTGAAATTGTGGCCTCTTGGCGGTTATCTGACGTCAAGCTACACCTTGTCTTGGGCCTCTGGGGGGGGGCAAATCTCAGCTCCCCCCACTACGTTCCTCTTGCTTGCTGTGCCAGCAGCCATCCCTTCTTATAGTGGGGCTCTCCAGTTAGTTTCTGCAACTGCCGTGGACTGAACGAGACTGGAAATCAGGAGTTCTCGGGCTCCATCTGACCCTGTCCATAAGTGACCTCATCTCTTTCTGGCTTCACTTGGGAGTTTGTGCCTCAAGAACAGCCATATCTCAATAGCTTGTTTTTGTGTGTGTGTGTGTGCAGAAGCCAAGAGTTTATTCTGGGGGGGGGAGGGGACAGAGGAAGAGTTGCAGGAAGGAAGGTGAAGTGGGGGGGAGAGAAGGGCGAAGCCATGCTGTGTATGTGTGTTGGAGGGGGTGGATGGTGGGAGTTCCACTTTGGTTTCTGGTCACTTCCTGGACCATTGCCGGAAATGACTCGCTAATCTGAAAACTGCAGAGTAGAAAGCTTTTTAAAACTAGCATGATTTGCACAGTGGTGTATGCTCAGTACACTTTTGGACTGGAATTGTGACTGCCTTCCTCTCCCATCAACTGTGTTCCCAAATTGTGGTGTTGATTTTAAAGGCATCCGCTTCTGGCTTTTTGTCCTTTGCTAGCTGTCCCTCGCTATTTGCATCTGCCACTGACTCTGTGTGTGTATGTGTGTGTTTTGGAGGGTCTCTCCAAGGTTGCCACCAGGCACCTCTTGTGCGCGCGCACCCCTCCCAAAAGCAGGTTTCGCCACGATTCCTGAAAACGGAAAGACGACCAAAACAGTGTTTTCTTACCTATTTATATAAGCTCTCCGTCTGTTAACAGTTCACCATAACTGTAATCCAACCTTGTAAACTGTAAAGCTTAAACTGTTCAGGGTTTTGAAGAAAAAGCCTTGTGCACAATGCCTTCTGTGTTCTTATTCGACACCTTCTTGGGGTCTTCTCTGTTCCCTTGCGCAATCCCCTTGCGCAATCCAATGTCTTGGTTCCTATGGCGCAATCCGGCGTGATCTACACAAAAAAGTGCTCTTAATATCTGCGTGGTGGAATCCACCCGGCGCCTGTCCCTGATCTTAGCAAGGCACAAACCCATCGCCTTATTGGATCCACTGGGGGTCCTAGAATTGCGGGAGGCAGAACGGGGAGGAGGTGTGAGCCTTAAAAGTCACTCTGCCATCTTCAGGGCTTCCCTCATAGCTGCTTGGTGCTACACCCTTGAGCAATTGGGATGACTTTGCCTTAGGGGCACCTGATCTCATGACACTGGAGAGCTGTCTGGGTTAATCAGGAACAGTGAAGACTAGATAACCCCCCCCTCCCCCCAAGGAACAGAGATGACAACTAGAGAGGCTGAGTGTCTGGTCCCCTCCCTTAAACACACATCGGACTTTACATCTGGACCTATTTCCCGGCTTCTAGTTTTGGTTTCCAGATACTTAACCCCACTGGCTTCTCCTGTGTAACACTTTTAAAAGTTGAGAATTTACCTCCTTGGCTATCATTGGCTCTGAAAAGCATCTTGCATCCTGGTCTATTTTGTTAAGATTTTTTTTTTTCTTATGGTTTTTGTAAGTGCCATTTGTATAACAAGCTTCAAATGGAGAAGTGACAAAATAAAAATGAACCCTACATTCAGATAAGAGAAAACTTCTGTGTGTGTTTCTCTCTCTGCTTCCCACCACACTTACGGCTTTGGGCTTCTAGGTCCATATTGACATGGATTTAACCTGGTTTTGCAGGTGCAAGAACTACATTTCCCAGCACTCCAAGCACCTTACCATGCTACGATTCACAGGAATGGTGAGGGAAAGAAGCTGGTATACCCATATAATTTTTTATATTTAGGTTATTCATTGGTTACAAGTGTTGAGAAGATGGGCTGTATAAAGTTGCTGCTTATCCTTCCAGATGCCTAGATATCCTAGATGGGTACATCTTGGTGCCAACTTACTGCTAGCTGGCTGTGGGAAGGAAGCTGCTAGGTGTTGGCTGACCTGTGGCTCTGGTCCCGTGCTGAACCTCAAATTTAATCTTGAGAATTTCTCATTATCCAGTAGGGAAATTCGCAAGGGGAGGAGGTACTGGGATAATCTGTTTAGGAACCAGATGCATCCAGGAATGGAGGTGGTGGTTTCCTAACACCCCAATGTGCTCAACTGCTTACTCAGGAGCAAGGATAGTCTACGCACCTGCACTCCCCAGCCATCATGTACTCCTTTCCCAGGCCAGTGAAAGGAAGCGAGAGCCAAATGCAGCTTATTACAGTGCCAGCTAACCAGCTCTAGCTACAGATTTGTTTCACCTCTTGCTTAAGCAGCATTTGCTAAGAGGATGCAGACAGCAGTGGCATAGCTAAGGGGGGGAAGGAGGCGTATATTGCCCCAGGCACCACGCCTTGAGGAGGTATCTTAGAGCCCACCAAAAGGCACTTCTGGTTTTTGCCGAAAACCAGATGTGCCTTTTGGAGGCCTCTAAGATGTCTGGGGGTGTGTGTCTGGATAGGGAAGTTGTGTTTTTTCCCAACCCAAAATCCCAGCGAATGAAGTACAGTCTAGGCCTCTGTTTCACTATCTGTGACTGCATACCATCTGCCCAACTGTATAGTCTTTGGGAGGAAAGGGGCTTTTACCCAGGGCCAGCTTGTGCAGGCAGATGACCTCTACTGCCCTAGCCTATTATATTTCCTTGTAGATGCAGGGAAGAGTAGGGGGCCCTACAGCAAGAGGAAGGATGCAGCATTTTGGCAGGCTGCTTCAGGTAGCCTTGCATCTGTATACAGGATGATCTTCATAAGAACAGCCCCACTGGGTCAGGCCATAGGCCCATCTAGTCCACCTTCCTGTATCTCACAGCGGCCCACCAAATGCCCCAGGGAGCACACCAGGTAACAAGAGACCTCATGCTGGTGCCCTATCTTCACACTAGGAGCTTGGTGGAGGAGGTGGCTGTCAATCTGGCCACAGCGCCGGATCTGTCTCAAGGAGCAAGTGTGACTTCAGACTCGTCAGCATGCGAAGCAGACCACAGCTATGAACATTGCATCCCGCTCCCCTGTTCCATAATGATGCCAGTGTGTAAACCTGTCTTGGACAGGATTTGCATCTCCTATGAGCATGAATTCTCCAAGTTTAAGGGGTCTGATAATGGCTGTCCATCCACCTGTCGGGATAAGAGCCTGAGCCATTCCCTCTAATGCAGCATTTGTGCATTGCCGTCAGGCAGAGAGATGGGATGCCTTTAATCCCAGCAGCCGACTTGTGCCACTGGCAGCCTGGGAGTCTTAATCTCTCTGTGTTAAAGCTGCTTGGAGGAGCAGATTGGTGTGACGAAGTGGGGGGGGGGCTTCCCAGAGCAGATACCACTTTACTATGGAGAGGAGGGAACAGGTGAATGTTCAGAAAAATGGGGAGAAAAGGCTCCCTGCAGGCTGGGAGGGAAAAGGGGCTGGTGGGAGTGTCGGCTCCTAGGTAGCTGGGAGTCGAGGGTACCAGTCCATTTTTGGTTGAAAGGGAAGGCAGGCAGTCTAGACAAGCGCACAGCTTTGGAAACGGACCTGCAAAAGGGGTTATATTAAGTGGTGGTTTGTTCTTGAAGAAACAGCCTTCATAGGAAGAACTGACAGTGGCTCACAAGCAGAAGAATGAACAAGGCATCAGTGCTCCTTCAGGAGGCCCAGATCTTCCCTGGCACCTGTTTCTGTACAGCCTCTAAATGGTGGTCTCACCAACAGCTGTATGTTTCAGTTACCGTTGCAAGGGTGCTCTCTTTCCGGCCAGAAAGCTTGGGGCGCTCTTGGGGCCTCAAGACTGTCACAGCAAGCCACACAGAAAGCCTTGCTTTTCTCCTTGCAGTGGGAAGAGACCTCTGATCTGTGCAAGGGGAATGATGGCTTCCTGGGGGAGGAGGAGAGAAATAGGCCTCTCCATCTCCCAGCCAGCCTGCTGCTGTCTTTTGTGGAGCTGAACGGAATGGGGGAGGCAGTGGGCTAGAGAAGGTGGTAGAGCAGAATTGCTGAGAAGATCTGCAACAAAAAAAAGGTCTGCCCCCCTCTCAACCGCGGGGCTGAAAGAGAGCTGCAGGGGGGCTGAGAGAGGAACTGCTGGCTGATGTTGTGTAGGGGACGTTTGGGAGCCCAGTTCTGGTACTGACCATGCAGCCCTAAGCCAAGCCTCTGGCCAGGTCTTCCTGTAGCTCTGGGTTAGAAGCTCCGATCTTTTATGTGTGCTTCTGTACATGCAGGTCCTCCCTATCTATGCCTCAAGGGGCACAGCAGGAAAGAACTGAGTGAAACGTTCCTGAGCTGTTGCCCTCTTGCATCTGGTGCTAGTTAGCAGCCTTGGGCATTCTAGCTCTGCAGAAGAGGCTGCAAGCCTGTAATCTACCTAACTCCCCTCCTACAGCTTGACCACTCCGATCCTGACCAAGAAATGCAGTAGAAGAGCAGTCCTGCTGGATCAGGCCCAAAGCCCCTCTGTCCTTAACAGCACTTCTGCCCCAAAATGCAGCAAGGCGGACCAAGGTGAAGCGGAGTTGAGACTCAAACTGGGGAGGTCCTGATCTGCAGCTCAGTTTATGGGGCCTCCTGCAAACCTCAGGTTGGCCATGGCCCACCTAAAGCAATTAACTGCCAAAAACAGAATAGAGCAGTGTTAGAGGCCAAGCTGGGATGAGGGCAATTGTTCTACAGCTGAGTGCTCCCTGGCTGGTTAAAAGACCCTAGAGAGGGGACTTGAGAGGACCTCCCCTTGCCCTTTTTGCCTAGTCTCAGCTCCTACCATCAATGTATCTTGCAGACTCCTGTTTTCAAGGCAGCCAAGCTGAACCCTGTCACAGGGCTTTTGGGGAGGAGGGGAGACAGGGAAGGAGGTCACCGACCTTGCATAACAAATGTGAGCCAAGGCTCCCCTCAGCCTTGGGGGGGGGCCAAGCAAGGCTTTGATGCTGCCCCTTCAGCCAGAGAGAGAGAGTGCATTAGTTGCTGAATGGTGACCAGCTCTGAATGAGAGCCGCTATTTCCCCTTCTCACCCTCCCACAAGCTTTTCAACAGGCCAAAGAAAAGAGCCCCCCCTCCTGGCCCAGCAAGCTGGGTTTCTAAGCCAGCCCCAGCACACTACACATCTATAGCCCACTTGCCTTATCCTGCTATAGCCCACTTGCCTTATCCCTCTTGCTAGCCTCTCGCAGCTAAAGATTTATAGAATTTCCAAAAAAAAAGATTAAGAGGGCTGAAGAAACATCAGGAAAATTCATGTTCCCCACTGGGTAGAATGGTCTCTAAGTGATAGCACCAATTGCTTGTGAAAATCAGCCAGAACCCTGTAGCACCTTAAAGACAAGCATATTCTATGCAGCAAAAGCTTGCATAGCCTCTGGTCCATCAGATGCACGCAGCTCTGAAGCTGGGCTGTCAACTCTTCTTGACTGAAGCTATTCCTAGAGGTCTTTTCCCCCCAAACCCAACATGACTGTTAAAAATGCCTGGCAGGCTCGCTGTTAAAATCTCCAAGACAGCTTTCAGTTACAGAGTATGGTCTTTTCCTGCAGACTCCAGGTCAATACTGGAAGGCTGGAACCCCTTGACCAGCTATTCTCAAATTGTGGGCTGGGACTCACTAGGTGGGTCATGAGCCAATTTCAGCTGGGTCACACAGCACCTGGCTCAGCTGCCGCTGAAAATACAGAGTTGAAAATACAGGGTACAGAGCTGCTGGGCAAGGCTGGGAGAGAGGCAGGGTGCTTTGTCCAGAATAGGTGGGAAGATGGGATGTTGGAAAGCAGGGAGGGCTGTGGGATTGGAGGGAAGAAGGGGCCCTTCATGGTTTTGCAGCAGACTGGACCTGAAGGGAGTTCAGCACAAGACAGCCAATATTACATTGCGGCTTCAGAGCAACAGCTGCATTAGACCACTGCAGCAACACACACACACTCACACACAAAGGTTTTGTGGCACCTTGAAAGATTCACACAAGAATGCATCAGCAACTGGAAGTGTGCCTTGCATGCAGCAGACCAAAATCCACAAAAGCTTCTGATGTATTTGCTTTCCAGATGCCCCAAAACTCCAGGCTGGACACATTCACTGGTGATAAAGGCCCCACTTTAGCCCCCAGGTGGAAGAGGGAAAAAAGGTTCCACTATTCCTTGTTTGCGGCTTTCACATGCACAGAAAAAGCAGCCTTCTCCCCCACACCCCCGCACTCCTCCCCCTCAATGCAATTACCTCCACTTCCTCCTTAAAGAGCCATTATCAGCACCATCATGTTACAGAGGGGCTTTGAACCCCCAGCCCAGCTGCCACCGTTTGACCCAGCAATTCTCCCTGGTGCCATTAAAGTGACAAAGAGAGAGAGGTGGTGGTGGGGGGAACCCAGGGGAGACCGCACTGGCAGCCAGGATGTGCAGGCCAACAGATCGCAGAGGAAAGCCAAGCAGAAAGTGTGAGCCAAGGCACAGATCTCAGGTGCTGGTGTCACAATAGACTGGAGAGTATTTTAAGAACATAAGAACGTAAGAACAGCCCCACTGGATCAGGCCATAGGCCCATCTAGTGCAGCTTCCTGCATCTCACAGCGGCCCACCAAATGCCCCAAGGAGCACACCGGATAACAAGAGACCTGCAAGGCTTCCTGGAAATTGTAGTTAAGAACATAAGAACAGCCCCACTGGATCAGGCCATAGGCCCATCTAGTCCAGCTTCCTGTATCTCACAGCGGCCCACCAAATGCCCCAGGGAGCACACCATTTTAAAACTGGGGAGTGATTCTCCTTCCAGCAAGTCTCGTCAAGACAATTTTCTTTACGCTTTCCACCAATTTAACGTTAAGCTGACTGGTCTGTAATTTCTCAGATCGCCCCTGGATCCCTTCCTAAATATGCTACCTTGGCCACCTTCCAGTCATCTGGCAGCCAACGGACCAACGGCCTCCCTGCTTGGTTTCCTGCTTTCCAGATATTTAAAGAAGTTTTCATTGTTCTCCTGGCCGTTTTTAGCCATGCGCTCCTCGTATTCTTCCCGCGTGCCTTATGGGCAGCTCACATTTCTTCGGTCCTTTGTGTTTTTTAATTCCCCCTTTAAAGACTTCCATTTTCTGAAGGAAGTCTTCTTGCTTTTATAGCTTCCCTCGTGAGCCATACTGACATCCGCCTGGAGCCAGGGGTGCCTGTCGTACCTAGTGGTGGACAGTGGGCCCTCCTTATCTGTGGGCTTGGCGTCCACGGATATGAGCATTGGCAGATGCCAGCCTGCAAGAGATCCTCCTGGATGTGACCAGAAGTGGCATCCAGTTCCATCAGGGAGTTCTTCTGGGATAGGGGAAGGCTGCCCTCATCCCAGACCTCTTCTGGATGACACCCCCGCCCCAATTTAATTATCTGCTGAATTAGATATCTATAGGTGATGCTGGAATAGAGCCCTAGCGGATACCAAGGGGCTACTGTATATTCTAACCAGCAACTGTTACCCTGCACATGCCTGATCTCGGAAGCTAAGCAGGGTCAGGCCTGGTTAGTACTTGGATGGGAGACCGCCTGGGAATACCGGGTGCTGTAGGCTTATACCATGATCTCGGAAGCTAAGCAGAGTCAGGCCTGGTTAGTACTTGGATGGGAGACCGCCTGGGAATACCGGGTGCTGTAGGCTTATACCATGATCTCGGAAGCTAAGCAGGGTCAGGCCTGGTTAGTACTTGGATGGGAGACCGCCTGGGAATACCGGGTGCTGTAGGCTTATACCATGATCTCGGAAGCTAAGCAGGGTCAGGCCTGGTTAGTACTTGGATGGGAGACCGCCTGGGAATACCGGGTGCTGTAGGCTTATACCATGATCTCGGAAGCTAAGCAGAGTCAGGCCTGGTTAGTACTTGGATGGGAGACCGCCTGGGAATACCGGGTGCTGTAGGCTTATACCATGATCTCGGAAGCTAAGCAGAGTCAGGCCTGGTTAGTACTTGGATGGGAGACCGCCTGGGAATACCGGGTGCTGTAGGCTTATACCACAGTCTTTCCAGACTGAAGGTTGCCAACCATACTGTATATTCTAGCTGAACTTACCATTGTTTTATATGGCCTTTGTGGATGCTGGAGAGATTTGACCCTCTTGGCTTTCTCTTTCAGCTTCCTGTCCACTTATGTTCTTATTGTGGAGAAGTTCCCTCACAAAGGTGAAGAGACTTCACAAAGGTTGCAGAACATCCCTAGACCCACTCTAGCCTCTTGGCCCAAAAAGAAAGGGAGCAGCTTAGCAGCTTCCCCCCTTGGACGGCATCTTAGGCTTTTCCCTGGGCTTCTCAAAGCATCAACTCCAGCAGCATCAAGAGCTCACAGTCTCGAGAGAGAGGCCCAGTTGCAGGTAGGGGGTTTGCCACACATTGTGTGTGAGCAGCTGAACCGAGATGCGGAAAGACAGAACAAAGGCAGGACTCCACAAGAGGCCCTGGGCCAGAGGGGCTCTCGGGCTGTTGGCTTCTAAGAGGCAGTAGGGGCAGGGGAGGGACACTGGATGGGCTGTCTTTCAACTGGATGTGCCTGTCACTTATCCACACACACACAGCCACAGATTTTTTTTTTTAATGGGGATGGATGCTTAACTCCTTGCAGGGAAGAGAAAAAAAGAGGGGCACTGTGGTTGACTCTCTCAGTACTTAAACCAAGAAGAGCCCTTGAAAGGACGTGCATTTGAAAGGCAAAGATCTGCTAGCATCTCATCTGCTAGCAGACTCATCTACAAAGAACAAGTAAGTGCCACACCCTTCACAAGTTACAGGCTACCACGAGGTCCAAGACCTTGCTCCTACGCACACCCCAGTGCCTTTTGCGCAGGAACCTCGTAACAACTCAAGCAGCCCTCTCTTGTTGGCTACCGAAAAAAAAAAAATCCATGATGCTTTAAATTTTGGATATGCTCTTGTTCAGTTAAGAGACCATCATGCAACTATGGCCTTTGTCAGATTTTACTCCGGAATGTGACGCTAGAACCCCTCTGAGATTTCATGGCTGTTTGGGGGGAGGAGGAGGGGGGCCTTCTTGCCATTTGGAATAAATTAAGCTTTCGTGGCAGTCTTCAAGTACTGGCGTTGAGGAGTATCAGCTATTTTGAACTGCTCTGGTCTGAAAATCTGCAGCCAGACCCTGGTTTGCTCAAATTGCCGCCACCTATAATCAATGAACAGTAAGTCTTTCTGGGCATCAACCTTCTGCAGGGAACCAGAAGCCAAGCAACAAATCCAAACAGGGTGTGCACATTTGTTTCTTTTAATTAAAAAAAATTCAAATTACATTATAATACAGTGACTTTTTACACACAGAATATCAGAACAGTTTCCTACCAGAAGGTAAAGAAAAAATATTCTTTATTTACTGTGTTGTGTGTTTTTTTGTTTTTTAATAAACCACGTATTCATTTTCAGCTATCATTATACAAAGTTGAGGACATGCACTTTCCCCTTCATAGGGGTTTTTCTCCTTTTTTTGTTTTTTTTAATTAATATTTTCTCTTTTTTGCTAAGTGCAAATACTAAATTTTTTTTATTTCTCTCTCCACCTTTTAAGGCAAGTTAAATGCAACACTGCAAATTTGATAATAGAAAGTACCTGTTAAAATGTCAAGCTTCGGGCTTACAAAAAAAAAAATCACCAATGAACTCACACTTCTCCTTGTCTACCCGTAAAGAGAGAGAGATGGACTTTTTAAAAAAGGGAGTGTCAAAAAAAAGAAAGAAAAAGAGCGAGACTGGTTGCAAGAATCCCAAGAAAAAAACCTAACACAGGTGCAGGTTTGTTCTTTATATTATATGCCAGATGAACTGAGCAAAGATAACATAGCAAGGTTGGTACCAGAGAGAGAGAGGCGGGGGGGCATGGCTTTTAGGAGGGCTGTGCTTACGAGGCCAGGGGCAGGCCCATACCCAATTCTCCTTCCTTTCCTTGCAGATGAGTCTGCTGTATTGCTATGGGACTGCTGGAGAGGAGGTTGATTGAAGAACAGTCAACAATGACCAAGGCAAGGCTACTTCCAAGGGGCCCACGGGACTATGGCCAACAAATCTCTTTCAGGCCAAACCAAACATTCCCTGCATGCAGAAGAGAAGCATATCAGGGAGAAGGCTAGACTCAACACCCTGAAATACCAGTTTTCTACAGACTTTACTCCCCTACTCTAAAGGAGCATCCAGTCACGTGGGTGACGTAAGTACAATGCAGACACAACTGAAGCACTGGTGCCGCTGCCAAAGTCTTTAGCACGTCCACAGGACAAGAGCAGAAACAAGAGGCTACACAGCCAGGCTGCCTGGCAACTTACTATCACCGTGTGACACAAGTGACATCAGGAGTAGGAGATGGCATTTTCCCACCTCAAACGGAAGCTGGCCACCCAGATTTGAACAGGGAATGCTCTCATTCTTGATCGGAGTGCAACATACAAACAGGTATGTTCAAAGCAAAGCATGGGAAAGAGGTCAGCAACTCACCTGAGGCTGAATTAGATACTTATTGGGTCATTCCACAAGACACAAAACCACTGCATCCCCAACTCCCAACCCTTTTTTCCTACATGGTATTTCTTTGCAATGGAAGCGGTCCCAAGTCCTCAACCACTTTTGCATCAAGCTGCACCCTAAATATAGGAAAATTGCCAACAGAAACCTAAGCTCCTGGTTAAAGACAGAGGAATCTCTCAACAGGGTAAGCAACTAACCATTCAAGAAGCGACCATGGCAGGCATTAGGAAAGCAATGAAATGCGAGATGGCTGGCCTTGGGATGTCATCGTCATGTCATCCTCGAAACCTGGGTCTTTCAGACTCGCTTGCCCAAGGGCGACACGCTAACACAAGGAGGGTCAAGATCACAGATGCTGTTTCATTTATAGAATTACCATGTGCCCCATTGACTGGAGGCAGGCAAGAAGGGGAGACAATTGAGTGAGAGAGCCCTGCACTCAATATAGGGAGGAGTGTCTCATCGTGACCTGCGGGCTCAATTTCCCCAAAGGAATTATGAGCCAGGTCAAATGGAGGCCTTGCTTTCATCAGAGCACTAGAAAGATGGATGGGCCTTTCGGTCACTGGCAAAGGTCAACCGCTAAGGGGATGAATATTATATTTCTTGGGCTTCATAAGAAGTGGAAGACCCTCTTTATGAGAGGCCATTAAAACAGGCTTTGTCAAAGAGGAACACACACTCTGCCCTTGACCCCCCACTGATAGCCTACGATAGCTCAAGCAGTTGACACTCTTCCCATCCAATGGATTTCAAGTGCTGGTTAATGGCAAGGCTCAATCCAGGAAGCACTGGTGCTGCCGCCAAAGTCTTTAGCACATCCACAGGACAAGAGCAGAAACAAGAGGCTACACAGCCAGGCTGCCTGGCAAGTAGCACCCAGTGCCTGCCATCCAGGGCAACCAAAGGACTGCCCAGCCCCAAGGAATGACTACAGTGGAGCAGCAGAAGGGACAGCGGTCAGGAGAGAGAAGCCACTGCTCGGAGACTCAGTTGGCCATGATGGCGCCCCTCCAGAACCTCTCAAGAGCCATTCTGAACAGCCATGGCTTATGCATCCACACTCCCGCCATTGTCATTCAAACTCAAAGCCCTTCCAGAGCTACGGAGCCAATGGAAACGGTAAGCTGAAATGCAAGATGCTGTGGCAAAAAGGAAAGGACCAGCTGTGCTCAGGGAGACCAGAAACCTCATCGTGGAAGAAGGGCAGAGTGGAGGTCAGTGCTGGCGTCACCAGGACCAAGACAGAAAATGCTTGCCAAGATGGACTCGCCTTCTGTCTCTTTCTTTTATAGCAAGGCTTTAGCTAGCACGACTGTATGTGGAAGAGGAAGGCCAACATTTTTGGGGAGATACCCGGGACTTTTGGCTGCCTGAGCCATTCCTGCAAGTCCCAGTCATTTTCAAGCTTAGGTAGGTGGGAAGATCCAAGGGGAAAAGGAACTAGGCCTCAAGGCAGAGACTGGACTGGCTGCCGAGGGCAGCTCCACACAGCAGACATGGCTGCCTTTCTCTTGCACATGCACAAAAGGGTGGGTGATGGACATGAATAGGGAGGGAGACGGCTCTAGTGGAAGGGGATGTGACGGAGTGGGACTTGTGCAAAAGGGCAGCCCCTTTTTGCAATGCTGAAGAAGTCAGTACAACAGTTCAGCCATGTATAGAAGCTGGAGGAAAAGAAAGCAACACTTAAGTGCAGCTTCCCTAATGGTAAGGTGGAAACCTCAGGAATGCACCCACAAGTCAGTCCTGCGTGTAGAACTTGGATGTGGGGGGAGTCCGACCCACAAATCTGGTTGCCACAAGTGTCCCTGGTTGATCAGAATTCAATGATCTTGATGGCATTTCTTCTGCCTCATGGCAAGAAACAGCACTAGAAACACAGCGCAATGAGCACCTTGGGTGATGGCTTCTCCAAGGAACCAACTATTTACAGTTCTGGCTTAAAGACCTGAATAAAGGCCAACTGAGTAGCACTTGACTAGCCTCATCTTTACGCTTGGAAAAAAAATTTATTAAGCAGCAGCAGCGTTAACAAACAGGTAATATCATTCTTACCTTTAAAGACAACTGGATTAAAGTGGGAAAAGACGGCAGTGACGGAATTCTGAAGTCAATGTAAAAGCTGCAGGATGGATGGAACAAGCTTGGAACATGACTACAGCCAGAGAAACAATCTCTCCTCGACCCCCTCCCCCTCAAAAAACCCACAACTGCCCCACTACTGGGTGTGTCATTTTCCTACACGAAGGGGGTCCGGCTCCACCAGTCTGGTATATGAGTTGTAATAACTTCCAGCTGTGCACAGCACATTGAGTGTGCAGGCCAGGCAAAATGTGCCCAAAGCAGCTTGAGAAGCCTCCTTTGTGCACAGGGTGCTACAGAAAGTGCAAGAGTGCTACTGAATCCAACACAGGCGCTTTGAAGGAGACCTCACCCCAAACTCACAGGGATCTGATTTGTTTCACGACCAACTGAGAAGTGGGGCGGGGGAGGACAGGACACACGGGAATCACTCGATTCCCAAGTTAAAAAAAACTAAAAATGGCTGACACCTCGACTGCAAGGAAATGGGAAGGGAAGAAAGCAGTAATTTAAGGGCTGCTGAAAGTCTCTGTTGTTGCCTCTTCAGTTTGCAAGTCTGGGGTTGCCAAAACCAGCAGTGGGTTGGACCATCCCTGAATCCAAACCGCCAGCAGCCGAGGATCTCTATGCTCTTCCGTTCAAAGAAAAATGAAATAATGGGGGGAGAGGAGAGCTTATACTCTCCTCTTGATCTCTGGTCCAGTGTCACGGCACACAGCATGATGCGAGGTCATGCTTCTTCTCAGCGAGGTCAACCTACAGCAGCAGTCAGCAAGAGGCCGGATATTTGGCAATGACATCACCACCGTCATCCCGGAAGCAGCTGGGCAGAGTTTGGCTTGGGAAGTGAAGCCTCCTGCCCCATTTGCCATGCCCTCGACGAGGCATGACAGAGTCGCCTGCCCAGGCATGCAAAAGTCCCGCCTGGCACATGGCAAATTGGGTGGGAGGCTTTGCCAAGCTCCATGTGGGCCACAAAACTTTGGGCGGTGGCCATATACAGCCTGTGGGCTGTAGGTTGCCAGCCCTGGTCTCTTGCCCCCCAGCTGGACCCCTGGGAAGATGGGTGCGGAGGGACTGGGAACCAGACCAAGTACAAACCCCTCCCCTCAAAAAGAAGGTTACTATATTGCTTCTAAAAGGAAAACCGATTCAATATTGCAGGGGGCAGAAACTTCAGAATCGCTCAGCAAAGAGAGGGGAGCATGATGGAGTTTTCCCAAAATAATTCCATAAAACATAAACTGAGAGCTGGAGGCTTTCGCCTTCCCAGGGAAGGACAAATTCGAGACCAAGGGCAGCTGCTTAAATACACAGCTAGTTGACACCAGTGGCAGGCGTGGGGCATACAGGTTGTGAGTGCACACCCTTCTCCCCATCTCTGGGGGATCCTGCGTGCCTGCGGGTTGTGTGGCTGCTTCAGGGTGAGAATCAGCACCACGCCGAATCACCGTGCACAGAAGTGCCCTGCGGCCGGCAATGCCTCTTGGAAGTGGGGCTTGCAACTGTGCAATCAGACAGCTACTGCACACCGCTGATTTGCTCTAGGACGCCGCCAGGCCACTGGCAGGCGCACAGGAGCATTCTAAGGGCAGGACGTGGCCACCCGGCCGGTATGAAACCCACCCTAACAGTAATTCAGCTGAAAAGCAAAGGAACAGGGAAGATTCCAGGGCGCCAAGACATCTGTGTGCAGCAAGTCAGTTGCTCAGTCATGTGGGTGGAGGCTCTGAATGTGCAGGACGTGGCCCTTTCTCTTCTTGGAGCTGGAAATGCTCGGTGCATGCAGGGAAAGGAGGTGTTCTCGACTCTGAGGAAGCTCCCGTGCAGTTAGGGTGCCCAAGAGCCCTTCAGATCACAACCCACGTGAACGACCACTGTCAGGTGCCCTCGACGGCAGCCTCAACATAAGCACCCAAGAACTAGCAGAGCAGGCAAACCGACACTGCAATGGGGCCAATTCACAGGCCAGGCCACCTCTCCTTCGACAGGCATCTTTCGGACTGCTGAAATGGACACCCCCCCCCAGCAGAGGCAGCCACAGGGCCACGGACCACACCAGTCTGTCCACACCCACGACACGACCAAGTCAGACCCACACACTTGCCACCCCCCACCACTCAGGACACAATCCGCTGCAATCCTCGCACCACGGATGCCCCACTCACTGTGCAGTGCCCGTGGTTTGCCCCCCCCCGCCCCCCGGAAGCAACAACAACACATCTCAAGTTGTAATAGAAGTGAGCAAGTTCTTTGTTTGGCACCTGAGAAGGACCAGAGAGCTTCGCACTTCTGAGGATTCCTGGCAACCCACAAAGCAGGCCTGGAAGGGGAGCTTTTCGCCCACATCGCGACAGAGGCTGGCTTTGCGATGGGTAACCAGAGCGCTGGAGGGAAGGTTGGAAGTGTGTGATATCTGTGGCTCACCTGAACAGCAGAAAAAAAGGGGAAGGGGATCAGGCGGGCCGGGGGGACTGCCAGTGTGTGGACTTTCCCTGCAGTGAATTTCAAAAGACCAAAAAAAAAAAGTACTGGCAGTGCCCTGAACTGGGTCAGAACCGATGCCGAGGTTGTGGACCAAAGTGCATAGGGAGATTGTGTTCCAGCTGTAGGTTCATCTGGGGGAAATCGTAGTTCACCCGCATGTTGGGCAGCGGGGGGACATAGGGGGCGGGGATGGGACCAATGTTAATGGGGCCAATGTTGTTATACAGCGGGCGCACGGGGGGCAGGTGGAAGGGAGGGTGAACGAACGGGTAAGGGGGCATTTGGTGGTGGAGGTTCTGCGGAACCGGCCTGGGAATGGCTTCAATCCGTGGGATTTTCTCTGCAGGCTTCTCTAGTGGGGGACCAATCCGCTTAAAACTGTTTTCTGGGAAAGAGAGAGAAGAAGGGGGAAAAAAAAAAGAGAGTCAGGAAAACACATTGTCAAGAGGAACAGCACAGAGAGGCACTGAGGACTGGAAACTTTACTTTTTAAATAACGAAAGCTGAGAATGTTGTGTTGTACTATTACTGCAAGCCATCTTGGGGAACGAAAGTCAGGGCAGAAATCCAAACAGTCCGTCCCAGCTGAGCTTCCAAGCCAGCTGTGGCGCGCAGTGCCTGGCCGACTCACCTCCATTCTTCCTCTTCTGCTCCTCTTCAGCATCTTTCTGGATTTCCTGGATGATCTTCTCATCATCCTCCTGAAAATGACAGAAACAAAGAAAACGCCAACCTTGTCAGAAGGGCCAACTTTCTCTGCCCTTAACAAAAAAAACCCCCACGATGCTGCAACATGAAAATCCTACTACTTGTTCCACATCAACATTATTCAGGAATGTCTAATATTTGACACAGCTTTTGCTGCAATTCATATTGCCCTCTCCCCATTGCCTCCTCCAACCCCCACCCCCCAGGACTGGGATTCTGACCCAGCAATCTCTCTGGCTGCTAAGATTTCACCCACGACACGGAAGCTGCGATTCTAAACACACTTACTAGGGAGTGGGCTCTGAACACAGTGCGACTTGCTTCTGAGTACATGCGCACAGAACTGTGTTGTGAGAAAACCTCTCCCCGCAGCTAAAGGGCAGAAACTTTAGGAATATGAAAGCTGAAGTTCTTGGGAGGCTTCGTAGAGTGTCATGCGCAACATGACACGGTTTTGCTGTGCTGCCGTGAAGATGACGACGACATGGTGTGGACCTCGCGAGAAGCCAAAACCACCACTGGGAGAAGAATGAGATTCGGTCTGGCAGCGTTGAGTCGTTCCTCCCCTGCTCCAGGGTGCAGATGGCTGAGCATTTTCCACCAAGATCTTGGACGGTGCTGGAAGGGGGCTGGGAGGAGGGACAAACAGCAGGTGCGCTGCTGTGCTGCTGACAACTTGCCGTGGACTCTATGGAACCCTCACCCACACCGCGGAGCGTGACTAAGCTGCTTACTGAGCAGGCACTGATCCCACCTCACGCTCCCGGGCTTGACAAGGCAGATGGCAGCAAGCAAGCAAGCCCTCCTCCCTTCCTCCCCCCACGGCACTTCCAGTCTTTCCCAGGAGCCAGCTGGAGCACTGTTAATCATTTAAATGGCATTTGGCCATTAAATATTTAGATTACAGCCACAGCTCAGAGCCTGCCGGGCCCACAACTAGGCAGGACATGAAATGGGGGAGGTTGGCGCTGGTAGCTGGGGAAGGAGGCCGCTTAGATCTTATCTGGGAAAGGGAAAAGGACTTGGGCTTGGCAGGAGATGGATTCACACCAAGACTGACAGCAGGACGAGTTCTTGGCACTGTTTGCTGTGCACTCGTGAGGCTGCACAAAGAAGCAGGTGAAGAAGTGGAAGGCTGCATCTGACGTGTGCACAGGGTTCACCTGGCAAGATTCCAACTACCCTGCATGTACATCTCCACAATCCACCTCTGTACACCTGATAACTGAGATATCTGAATATGCCCCACGAACACGTCTTTAGAGGCAACCCAAGGCAATACTGGTGTCTGTTGCTGGTTGCTGGCTGCGTGATGACCCATTCACACACGGAAGTCACCAAGTGATGAACTCCCCCTGGCAAACTAAGCTTTGGAAACTATGAACACGGGGGGGGGGGGGGGGGGAGATCGCCTCTCTGTTTCTCCAAGTCCCCCCTCAAAAGCCACTGCTTCTATAGGGCCTTTGGCTCATCCTCTCAGAACCTGGGTGCATGTGGGAAAGAGAAGCAAGGAAGTGCCACTGCTCAGCCTTCATGGGGTGTGTCCTCAGAGTGACAAACTCCAGGCTCTCATCTCAGGAAACCAGTTTGCTCCCTTAAAGGCAAGAGAGCCGACCTGGAGAAGCCGAGAGAATCACGAGGACGTGGACAAGACTGCAGGGGCTTGATAGAAGTACCTCACTCCTGGGTTTGGGAACGCTACCTGTCCCCTGTACAAGGCCAGCTGCAGGCAGGAACTGGCCCCAAACTCAAGCACATCCGTGTTTTTATTTCCCTCTTCTTACCGTCTTCCTGTATAATTTTTTTCCAGTGTGGAAAACGCTCTGGATTTGGAGAGCACCAGGGGACACGCCTATGAAATATTCTATCTCTGCATACAGCACACACGCACACACTATGAGAGGCCTGCCAACAGCCGATTTGGATCTGGTAAAACCCAACACGTCTAGGAGTGCCGCCAAGTTTCCCTTCCGATTTTCTGACGAGAGCACAGCATTGTGTGGCCGGGGGAAAAAGATTCCTCAGGAGTCTGTCCAGCAAAGGAAGGCCCTCTGGCGCTGACTTCTTCGCTGAGTCAGCAGTTTGCATTCAGAAAGACTTTCCAAAAAACGGTCCCCAAGATGGAGGAGGTCCCATGGACTTGGGCTAACTAGCAGCCCATCTTTTCCCCATAGCAAAAGGTCACAGCGAAACAGCCTACGGAGAACTTCAGGCCAAGGAAGCACTCGGGCATCCCTTGCCAAGATGAGCGAGCACCAGGCCATACATGAGTTAAGCACTTTTGCTGCCCAGAGCCACCAACGCCAACAAGATGCTCTGATGTGGAGCCACAATGTCAGGACTAGACTCTCACTTGGACCAGTCACTCATCTGATAGGCTGTCACCGGCTAAATCTCCACGCAGATGTCGCCCGACTGATGTGCAATCGCTCCAGCGACAACTGAACGCCTGCCAGTTTCCAAAGCGCAATGGCTGGTGATGAATTTTTTTGGTCAACGAAGAACGCAAAATCCCATAAGGCCTCCTCCGGAATGGGGAGGGGACCAAAGGACGCCAGGGAGGCACATATGGCAATCTTAATTCTCGCCATTTATGTAGGGCAAAGTTAAACAGCAGTGTCTCTGCCTGTTGAGCTAGCCCTACATGTTCACCATTTTTTTTTCTTTTATACCTATGCATGCATCTTTAATACATTTATACCTTGTCTTTTCCCTTGTGTGTGCAGGCGTGTGTACTGATCCTCCTGCTAATACAATTGGTTCTCTCGCTCAAGATGACTCCTCCCCCATGCAAACAGCCCTAGCCCCTTCCTAAACACCACATTTATATGGTATATATTGTTGTTTTTGGCAACCTTCAGTCTCGAAAGACTCTGGTATCGCGCTCTGAATGGTGGTTCTGGCACAGCGTCTAGTGTGGCTGAAAAGGCCAATTCGGGAGTGACAATCCTTTCCACACCGGGAGCAAGTGCAGTCTGTCCCTGGTCTGTCTCCCTGGCTATGGGCCTTCCTTCTTTGCTTCTTAGCCTCAGACTGTTGGCCAAGTGTCTCTTCAAACTGGGAGAGGCCATGCTGCACAGCCTGCCTCCAAGCGGGCTGCTAAGAGGCCAGGGTTTACCACTCTGCCAAAGATCTCCAGAGGCTCATGGATCGTTTTAGCAAGGCCTGCAAAGATTTTGGACTGACGATCAGCCTGAAGAAAACACAGGTCATGGTTCAGGATGTGGACTCACCTCCCTGCATTACAATCTCTGCGCATGAACTGGAGGTTGTCCATGACTTTGTGTACCTTGGCTCAACGATCTCTGACACTCTTTCTCTCGATACCGAGCTAAACAAGCGCATCGGTAAAGCAGCTACCACGTTTTCCAGACTCACAAAGAGAGTCTGGTCCAACAAGAAGCTGATGGAACATACCAAGATCCAGGTCTATATGGTAATGCATATACCTGGTGCAGAAGAAACTTCCAGGAAAACTGGATATCCGCCACTTGCTTTAATTATGGAAGCCAAGTAGCCATTAACCAGGTAGAAGAGTTGGGAACTTGGTGGTGGTGGCTCTTTCTCAGGATCTCTCCCACTCAGCTTTTAAGTGAGCAATAAAAGGCCTGCTACTCCAGAGAGCTTTCAAGTGGCAATTTTAGCAGATACTGTGAGACTGATGGCAGCTTTTCCTGCATTCTTGTTCTTGACTGCCCTCAGAGAACTTGTCCTGGGAGGGACAAACATTTATCTAGAGAAGTGGATGGGGAAAGGCCAGCGGGGCAACTGGATTCCCACCCCAAGGGCCTTTCGCTGCTCAGCTGCTGAGAAAAGTTGTGCAAGAGCCTGCTGGTGGAAGAGACCCCTTGGGCACCCATCACAAGGATCCAGGCAAAGTCATCTCAAGACCACCAACTGGTTGCGAGCAGAGCGCCTGGCTGTGCAATCTGGGCTCTCCAAAGTGCCAAGATCTGGGTCCTCCAACCACAGCTGCTGCCAGCAGTTCTGCAGACCTTCCCTTTCCGCACCCAGTCGGTGCTTGGAGAACATCTCCACGAGCCCCCGCAGGGCTCCACACACTGCAGCGGAGATGCTCGCTCCGAGCCTTTATTGACCAGGGTGGTGATTATCGCTCCCAGCACAACAGGGGGTCCTACTGATTCTCCTCCTCCAGCCAACAAGGCAGCTGAAGCAAGAGGGAGTTAATTATACTGGTGGGATCCAAGCTGGCGTAATTAATGCTCTGTTGTTTGCAGGCACGCGCCGCCTCCTCAGAGCAGCGGGCGTGACACAGAGATGGCAGCCTGCTTCCTGGCTGAGCTGCTGCACCTCCACAACGGCCCAGATCCAGCTGCAAACTGCGTTCGGCATAGGGGTCCAAGGTCCCCGCCTTCTCACTGGGAAGTGGCAGGCTAAAGAAGGTGCTCCCATTCTTTGGAGCGTGCGATGCTGCCGCACCGGTTCCCCATTCGTTTCCGAGCCTCTCCCCAGACACCCCTCCCCACTGCAATGAAACTGCAGCCACGCTTTCGCAGCTGGAAGAAAAGGACTCATTGCCCTGGACCAGGTGCGCGTGCACACAGCTAGGAAGCCGGTGCGGCGTAGTGGCCAAGGGGCAAGCTGGGAATTCAGACTTCCTCTGCCGTGAACTCGCATTCGGTGGCCTTAAGCAAGGCGCTTCTCAGCCTCAACTGCAATAAGAGAATAATAATATGCAGCTACCTTTACACGTTGTACAGACAATACCAGGATAATACAACTGAAGGGAGGGGGAAGGGGGAGGGGACTAAATCAGGCAGGTGACATCTTCAGCCACAGCTGCCCAAGCAGATATACTGAGTCCCATTAAAAAACCCTATTACGGAAGTGTTTTCATAGGGGTTTCTTTGTATAGCATGGCAATCTCATCATTATATATATATACATATATATATATATATATATATATATATATATGAGAGACTGGCTAATTATTTCAGGGTGGAGAAAAATTATTTCCTCTCTTTAATTCTTTTTTTGCATCTAAAAAGAAGCGAGGAGAGCTGGATTCTCCATCTGCGCAACAAAAAAAAAATTTAAGAGACTTCCTTTTCCATGCATGTCTGGGCCCAGACGTTCCCAATAAGCTCCAAGACGATTTCACGAGGCAGTCAAAAAGATGGGGGGGGGGTTTGGTTTCAAATTGTTCCCAGCTTAGTCAGGGAATGCTCAAAAGCAACGACAGGCAAAGGGCATTTGAAAGCTGGGCACTGCCAGTGCAGCAGAAAGCAGAAGACCAAGAAGGAGCTGAAAGCCAGGGCTGTGAGGTGGGGAGACTTCGTTTATATAAAAAGGGAGAGACAGATGTTTGCGTAGATAGGGGAAGCTGCCTGAAACCAAATCAAGCATCCAACCCAGCCCTCTTAGTACTGCCAACACTGGCTGGCAGCCGCCCTCCAGCATTCCAAGTAGGGGTCTTACCCCGCCTTTCCTGAAGATGGTGGGAACCAAACCCAAGGCCTCCTGCATATTTCTCTCTCTCTCTCTCTCATTCACTCTGATTTTGTTGCATTGGGGGGATGTTAAAAATTCCCTGCTTGGTGATGTCACTTCTGGCCATGACACCACTTCCAGGTTGATGACATCACTTCTGGTCGTCATTACAGACAGAATTGTCATTCTAAAAAGTGGGTCCCTGTACCGGCGCTAAAAAGTCGGAGAATCACTGCCTTAAATTGTAAGCTGCCTGTTTCTTCAGCATCTCAGACACAGTGCACCAACACATGTTCTTTCCAAATCCCTTCTTCAGACTCACCTTTCCTAGGAAGCCTTCGGCCCACGCTCCAGTCCCCCTACCAAAATAAAGCCCACGGGTGTGAAACAGAAAGAGTTCATAAGCTTCCCTGTCCGCCCCTGCCATTCTCTCCCTTCGCTCCCTCTGTGGTCTCCTTGATGCCCATGCTGAGACTGCGAGTTCCTCCAGCAGGGACCCATCTCTCTGTTCTGCACAAAGCACCAGGTACACTGATGGGATGATAAATAATGTTTGAACTGATGGCCCAGTTACAAGTCAGATAATTAATCAAATACTTGTTAAGCCCCACAAGAAGCTCCGACACGGAGCAGGCAGTTTGGCACAGCTACATCCTCCCTTAGGGCCCAGTCCTATCCCACTTTCCAGTCCCGGTGCAGCCACAATGCAGCCTCTGTGCCTGCCCCACCACCACAGGATGCGGCACATGCCCCACTGGCACAGGTGTACCAGCACTGGAAAACTGGATAGAATTGGGCCCCGAGACAGCCAGAGATGATGCTGCATGGCGCATACTTGGAAGGCAACAGACCCTTCCTGCACCACCACAAGGGAGTGTCACTTGTCCGTTGGAGCCTCTTACCGTGGGGTCCGTCCAGAGAGAACACTTGGCGCAATCCTGGCACGGGGCTCCTGGGGAGCGCGGGTGCTGGCAGAAGTGGTCATACCCGTTAATGGCGGCTCGGCAGAGGTAGCACATCTGGGATCCACAGCGGCAGGACATGCGGTTGCAGCCTTCGGATTTAATCAGGCCTGTCGCGCACTTGTGACATTTCCTAATGCGGGCAGCTGTCATCTTCTCTTCTCTACAGCAGGCGGTCAGGGGTGGGGGAGGGGAATGAAAAAAAAACCCAGCAAGGCGTTACAACCAGGGCTACGCATGGCTGGCTGCGAAACAAGCTCAGGGCACACGGTCTGTGTGCAGGCAGCCTTGGGAGCAAATTCCCAGCACCTGCAGCTTCGAAGTTGGAACATTGGCTGACATGACTCAAGAAGGGGGGGGAAGCGTGGAGCAAAAGCAAAAGAGGTCGACCAAGAATGATTAGTCTTCACTGCGATATGGAGCCTCCTGATTCCAGAACAGTCAATCCCGGAATACATGTTGCTGGACAACAAGAGGCTGTTCCCACAGGTCCCACTTATGGGTCTCCCGGGAGGCATCTGGTTGCCCGCCGTGCAGAACAGAATTTTGCGTTTGACGGACCTCTGGTCTCATCCAGCAGGGCTCTCCCAGTGTTCTGATGTTTTTAATTTTATTGATTCAGCCTTTGCAGTTTATGTGTGTTCTTTTCGGTTGACAATGGTCTGTGGGCCTAGGTTAGCACGGGATACACACACACACACAGCCAGACGACCATTCAAAGCCTCCACATAGAGGAGCCCCTCCATTCTTTGGCAAGGAAGCTGTCACCATCTCAACGGCATGCGGCCATCCCAAGCATTCTCTTCCCCAGACAGCAGAGGAGAGGGGGAAAGCCACTCTCACTCTTCTCTCAAAAGCTAAGAATGTCTCCAAGGAGGTCTTTGCTGCTTTGTCTAGTTAAAGTTAACTTATGATGAGCGGGAGACAAATTAAGTGAGAGAAAGTTCATCACAGGCTGCGTCCTGGTTTCCCAGACGGGCAACGTGGCCAAGCCTCAAAATAGTTTAACCCTCGAAGTCAAAAGGGCACCCGGATTCTCACCTCTGACAGACAGAAAATATATAACTGGGGCCACAGAAAGAAGTAGGAAAGGCAAACTCTGTCCTGTCGCTTAGCAGCTTTTATCTCTAGCGGTGCCTGTTGCTTGGGTTACCGAGTTGCTGCAAAAAGACTTTCCAACTATTTTGGTTCTGCAAACACCAGCAGTTTGGAGGCTGACAAAAGTTTCAGCCCTTCCCCAGGCAGCTGAAGTAACACTCCCAGCCTTTAATTGCTCTCTGTTGTTTCAGAGGTTGCATGGGTGATGCCCAGGTCCTTAAACAAACCACACACACAGCTCTGCTACTCAAGAATATTTTCCCAGCCTTTTGGGTTAACAGTGTGCCGGTTTTCCATTAGACACATTCGCACAGGACACATCCACCAATGGCTACTACGCCTTGCGTTAACCTCCAAGTCCCAGATATGGGGTGGCTCTGAACGCTGGATGCAGGAGCCTGCTTGAGGGGGTCCCAGGGGCATCTGGATGGCTACTGTGTGGGCCTTGTGCCTGATCCGCAAGGATCTCCTTGTGTTCAATTGGAGGTGATTTTCTCTAACAACCAATCTGGTGTGAGCCAGATGGCACGAGCCCCACACAACTCAAAAGCTCGCCTGCTGCTCTGTGAACCTTTTTTGTAACAAAGCGACTTCCACGAGGGCAGGCGCAGTTGCCCACACCCTAGTACCTCCAATAAAGGGTCACACCAAATGCAACACAATAAGCCGCAGCTCTGTGCCTTGCAGGAGGTCCCAACCATCTTGAAATCCACCTTGGCTACTGCCCTCTTGCACCTCGGGACGGGCAGTAAATCAGCGAGCAGCACTGATCCTGATCCCTCTCCCGAGCCGCTGCCCTCTCACCCTCCCCACAGGAAACTCTGGACACAGCAGGAAGCTGGGGCTGAGCTCCAGCTGTGCTTCCTCTTCCTTTGACCCAAACAGGAAGTTTCATTGTCTGCAGCAGAGTAAGATTTCAGCTGCGTGGCAGCACGCCCCCCCGCCCCTCCAATGCAAATAAACTCTTGGTAAAACTATAGCCAAGGGAGCTCCCTCCGGAGAGCAGCAAAACAAAGTTAAGACCTTGCTATTGCGAGGAGGGCAGACAATTCATTCTGTCTTTGCCTCCTCCCTGCTCTACACAATGGGATGGTGGTGTGGGGCTGGTTTTAGATCAGTGGTTCCCAACCCGTGGCCCATGGGAGACAGTCCGCAAGCCAGCTAGGCCCGGCAGCTAGCAGGCGAGCAGAATGCCATGTGCTTATCACTATTCCGGTGCTTGAATGTGCCCTCCGTTGTCTCAGACTGGCCAGCAGGAAGGAGGGAGCTGGTTCTCCTCTTCTTTTTGGCTGCCGACATGCCATGCCGTGACTGGACAGCACAGGCTTGTGCAAGGAGGTGGGCTAGGGCCTTTACAAGACTTATTTGCAAGGTTAGGTCTCAGGCTTCCCATCAATGCTTGAAATCATTGCACTCCCAAGAACCCGAGGCCCCAAGGACACTTCTGTGCATATCTGTACTTCAGAGGATGGTGCTTCGCTCACTGATGCTACAGGATAGGAAGAGGCAAAGCAATGCAACAGGAGAAACAAGACTTCTCCCTCTGAAAAGGAAGTTACTTACATAGACGTTCTATATTTTATATCGTCTTTCTCAGCCAGTTGTTCACAGGTGAGGTTCATGTGCTCCTTCCACAGGCCCTGGCACTTCCGACAGGTCTCCTGAAAGACAACAAGGCCCCGTGTAGCACATCAGAGGAATAAAAAGGCACCAGGCTGCCAGGAAAAAGCCCACATTCTGCACCAAAGCAGCCCAAACTGTAATCATTACACAAGTACTCTATTATTTTGCTTTAGTTGTTCATACCCTATTTGTAGCACAAAATAAAGCCATTTGCAAACACACATATACACAAACAATAAAACCAGTAGTTAAGAAACAGCAGCATTATGGCCACAGAAAAATCCCCAGTCAATCCACAGAGCCAAAGGCAGGCAGGTTCAGGCAGGAGAAAGCTGCTCTTCATTTTCCAGAATCCCAAACTGTCTAAGAGTTTTATAGCCAACTGGATATCAAGAAGAAATTACTAATTAGCAGGGCGGTTCGGCAGCGGGACAGATGATTCTCTCACACTGGAGATCTTCAAGCTGAGACTCAACAGACACTGCTGGGGATGCTCTAGGGCAGTGTTTCTCAAACTGTGGGTTCGGACCCACTAGGTGGGTTGCGTAGCTCAGCTGAAGATAGAGGGTACAGAGCTGCTGGGCAGGGCAGGCTAGGCTCCTGGTGGGAGAGAGCCAAGGTGCTTTGCCTGAATGGGGGAAGATGGGATGCTGAAAAGGGGGGAGGGCTGTGTGGCTGGAGCAGGATCCAAGCCTGCTTTGACTCGTGAGCTGGCACGCCTGAGTTCCGAGCTATACAAATAACAGCACAAGCGCACTGCATTATGGGATCTTTGGTTGACTGCAGCTTAGGTTTGTAGCCTGAATTGATGATGTTGCTTCCAGTCTTGACATCACTTCCCGTGGGTCCCAACAGATTGTCATTCTAAAAAGTGGGTCCCGATGCTAAAATGTTTGAGAACCACTGTTCTACGAGGATTTCCTGCTATAGGCAGGGGACTAGGTGATCCATTCCAACTCGTGATTCTATAGACAACAACCAACACTTGAACTGAGCCTGAAAGCTGATGGAGTAGCCAACGCTGGTTAAACGAGACCCCAATAGCCAGTCCCAGTTAGCAACCTCACAGCTATGGTCTGAACCAACTGCCGTCTCTTCAGAGCCTTCAAGGGCAGTCCTGTGCACAACACATTTCAGGAGTCTAATATTATTAACAAACAAGAGTTTAGTTCTGAATATGGTACAGACCAACCTGTGGGTTTTCCAGATCCTGTCCACAAACCCCACACCCTAATTCCCATGCAAAAGAGACACCTGCGTCACAGGCTGGCCACCCACGTAAAATTAAACCCAGCTTCCCTTCAGTTCCCTGGATCCAGATTTTTCACTGTTGGGTTGGTTCCACAGAAGGGATGGAGTCGTTTCAGTGCCCTTGTTCTGGAGGAGCTACAGAAATGTTTACCACAACAGAAGTGTGTGTGTGTGTGGGGGGGGGGAGAGAAGAGGCAGAGACAGAATGCGAGAAGGCAGTCTTAAATTAGCAAACCCACAATGCAATGAGATGCTGATTTCCTGGCCAATGTGTTAAATTAAGCAAAAGGCTTCCATATATGGCTGCAGGAGGCAGGAAACTGCAGGACACAATGCTCAGGCAACTGCTAACAGGATTTATTGACACACCTTCCCTCCTTCCGCCAAAGCCAGAGAAAACACCTCCTTGGAAAGCAATTTGCACTTAATTCCGGGCCAACCGAACTGGCTACACCATGGGCTTAATTAAACGAAAGATTACCTGAATGCCAGCCGCTCCCAGTTCTCCAGAATCAAAGGAGTGGAAAGAGCACCATCACTGGTGTTCCTGGCTGCCCTGGGCCATGGCATGAAATTCCGCCCACCTCCCCAACAGGACATAATTGCAGTGATAACATGTCACCCCAATCACCCTGCATCTCCAGCTGCACAGCATCCCGTCCTGGGGGGGGGAGGCATCTCACAGGACTTCAGAGTAGTGCCCTGTGGGTTGGCCTGGCTGACCCTGGCAAGGTGGGGCGGCTACTCTGGCAGCCTGGCCGGCTGGCCATGGACAGGACCACATCATCAGCTGCAGCTCCATTCCAGAGGAGATCTGGGCAGGCTTCTGGCCCTCGCAGCAGAGGTCAACGGCCCGCCTCCTCTGCACTGATTTTTGGGTGAGCACTGCAGTGGCGGCTCGTCCTGAGCTCCCCCCAGATGAGGCAGTGGTGGCTCCAGACAAACAGGAATCTACAGTGGGCAGCCAGGAGTCAGTTTTTTTGGTGTTTTTTTTTTTAAAAAGGATAGAGGCAGATGGCTCAACCCCTTTTTTTAAAAAAGGTGAAAAGGGCAGGCCCTGCCACAAGGAAAGTGGATGGCGGTGAGGCACACACACACCCAGCGGGCCACCTGGGGCATTTGTAACCACTGACAACCCACCCCCTGGTATGCCAGTGAGTGCCATTAGGATGAACCCAAACATTTATAATGAAAGTGGGGGAGAATTTAGATCCCTGAGCCTGTAATTCCAGGAGGAAAAGTGCAGCAGTTCACAGGACTTCCACTTTGCAAGCAGCCTTTGATCAACTCGCCTCCGAACCAGACTAGCTTGCCCACTAGACATCATGGGTGGCCACCACCAATGTTGTCTGTACAGGGAATGAAAACCAACTCAATGTTCCGTTGAGTGCTCTGGGCGTTACAGGTGATAAATCACGCCTGAGCCTCCAAACACGGACAGATCTTTCAGGAGGGGGAGTCAGGAACCCCAAGGCTGGAATCTCCAGCTTCCTCGCTTCGAAAGCGAGCAGCAGAGAGACAATGGTGCCGCCTAGAGGTTCAGAGCGCCAGCGTACGGAGCCCTCCCCTCCACCATCGCACAGCAACCCGGCTACAGGACGCCACAGCAATCAAGGTGCTAAGAGGATGAAACATGCCGTCAACAGCTGTGCAGTCGAAGAAGATGGAAGCCAACCCCTCTTTAGCACAGCTAAGTGCTTGGAGAAACGCGAAGTGTTGACATGAATCAGGAAGGAGCCTGGGCTGGATTCCACCGCCCTGTAATCCAAGAGGATTATGTAAACTGAAGCGCACCGAGTGCCAAGGATACTGGGAGATTATCACGAATCTCGTTGTATTTGGAAGCAAAACAACATTGGGCCAGCTAGATACTCAGGACGACGCAGGATTTTCAAGCCTCTGTTACACGGAGAGGTGCAAACTAAACAAAATGCTAGCAATCCGTTCGCACATACATCTGGGTCTCATCGTTGCCAAGACTTTGCTGCTCCTCGGAACCCTGAATGGCAAAGGAGGCCATGTTAAGCCACAGGCACAAAACTTGTTTGGCAACACTCCAGCCACTGTCCAAAGGCAGGCTAGACTGGGAGGTGGCAACTAGTCTACAGTCACCCAGTGAGTTTTGGGATGGAGTGGGGATTTGAACATGGGGAGGGGGGCTTCCCTGTCCTCGTGAGCAAGCAGGCGTGTTTCTTGTTTTTACAGACACTAGACCAGGAACATGACAAGCAGGCAGACAGCTTGCAGACTCGAGGAACGCAGTCCGGCACACAGAACCGTGGATAACTGAATCCACAGATACCAGACCCGAGGATGGGGGAACACCTGTACACCAACAGCTACAATAATAACTAGGTATTTACGTATATACCGACTTTCTGGTCATCGGATGACTCTTCTGACTTTATTCAAGGCGGTTTACACAGGCAGGCATTTCTAAATCCCTCAAGGGGATTTTTACAATCACAAACGGTTCTCTCTTTCAAGAACCAACAACATTTCAGTTGGATCTTCCTGGTCTGACCTCTCTTCTGGCCTCCAGTGCCTCCCACACAGGCTGACAAGCAGCTCCTTCATCTCTCACATGGAGGGCAGCCAAAGCAGATGGAATAACTCAGCTCGGCTTGTCAGCTGCTTCAAGGTCTCGCCGTTCCAGGAGCTGCCGGTGTTCTCGAACTGGCGACCTTCTGATGTTATCTTCCGGCAAACGGAAGCTCTACCCTCTAGACCAGACCTCCTGACCTCCTACAACCACTTACGTTTCTCTGCTCCTGCCCTGCCTCAGCTGTACTTCCTGGCACTTTCTCCACATCAGCTCTTAAGAGGGCGACATGCGGTTCTCTTGGTATGCGAGCACCCCTGCAGATATGAGAGGATTTCCCACAGGATTTCCCTAGCTGGTGTTTTCATTTCTCATCAGAGGCCTCTGCAGTTGGAAAGAGGGAGGGCGGAAAAGACGAGAGGAGAACTGGTCGTCTTGGCATATCTCCTGACTGGCATGATTCCCGGCAAGCGGCCCCATGCTGGCACAAATCCAGCTTAAACAGGTGCGCCCAACAAGGGACATCGAAGAGGGCAGCACTGGGATTTCTCCTGCTGCAAGAGCAGTGACATCACTGCCAGGCACGCTCAGCTGCCGCCTTTGAAAATGTTTCCAAAAGGATGTGAAGTGTCAGGGTTGGCAGGGCACCAACTGAGAAACTTGCCTAGGGGTACGGAAGGCCAGTCTATCTTCCTCCACATACAGATGAGCGAGCAAACGAAGCTCGTGTTATATTACAGCTACAGTCCTGCGTGCATCCACCTGGGAGCAAGCCTTATTGAGCACTGTGAGGAGAACACTCTAATGAAGACATTTAAAGTTGATTTTTTTTTTAAAACTGCTGTTAAAAATCCTGATTTCAAGCTGCTTAGGGGTTGTAAGACAATAAGCGCAGTGCTTAGAAGGAAGGACAAAAATCGAGAAAATAGTGGCTGCACTGCTAATTGGTAACCAAGGTCCAGGGTGACCACCACCTTGAGCAGGTGCCCCACCCATGCCTTCACCCTCCCCCCCAGCCCCCAGCTTTAAAAAAGCAGTAGAGGGAAAGAGAGAGAGGAGCTGCTCCAGCCATGCAGTCTTATCTCCTCCACCCACTTTTGCTCTGCCTTTTGAAACGGCAGAGAGTGGGGAGGAGGAAAGATGCAAGGGAGATACGGGGAAGGGGTGAACTGGGGGGGCAGCAGGAGGCCTTGGGATGGGCCAGACCAGAGGGAAACAGGTTAAAACCCTCATTCAGCCCTGGCTGCCCACCTCTCCCCATATCCTCCTGCCTAACTGGTGGCCACCTGGACAGAGGCTCTCCCGGAATGTCCCACCAATATCCAAGGGGCAACTGGTGGGCACATGGGAGAGTGCCTCTCTCCTGGGGGATCTGCAATGCCCCCCTCCCCATGCACTGTTTTTGCTGCTGCATGAAGATTTTTATAATTAAATGTTGTATTTCATTTGGCTTGATGTGTCTGGGGTTTTTCCTCAGTCTTCACCCCCTGCTTACTTCTTAAATTGCTGCTGCTTTACTATAGATATTAAAAAAAGATATCCTCTATAACCAGTATCCATGTACAGCCACAAAGATTTAATACAGGAAGTTGCCAGTTTAAGAACAAAACAAACAAACAAAACAGATTGTGCCCCCAAAACAAACTGGCTGCAACACAGGATCACCTCTGGGCATCCTGGTTGTTAAATGTGGCTGGCTGCATTCTGGACCAGTTGATATGCCCCAACACTCTCCTGAGGAAGCCCTCGCACATTACATGCGTTAAAGTAAATGAGTACAGACAGTGCTGTTGCTTGAGACTGGTACCAAGACTATTAGTTTGCATCTTTGAGCCCGCAAGCTACAGAAGGAGGCGTGCTGGTTCTAGCACACGGTGCTTTTACGGCAAATCAAGGTATCTGGCTAGGCTTATATAGGCAAGACAAATATAGCTGTGACCTCATGATACGGAATTAGCATACACGGCCCTGGTTTGCCCTTTGCCGGGGCAGGAAGCGGAGTTGCGATTTCAGTCATTTGATCGTAGGAAGCACACGTGGTTACTGCTCTCGGATGCAGGTCTATCAGTCTAGGAAATCTGAGCCTTGCAACAGCCAAGGTTCTATCAGAGCCAAAGTAAATAAAGCTAATCAAGTACAAATGGGCTAATGCGGAAAAAAACCCAACCAAAAAACAAACCCCAAAGTCTAGACCTCCTACGGCTTTGCCAGCCCCCCAAGAATAAATCACACTGCAAAAAAAGCAACAAAATGACCTTCTAAGAACTTTAGACAAAAGGGGGAGGGGAGAGATTCTGGTTCATAAGGCTTCTTCCAAGTTCCAAGAGGGAAACTGTCCCAGGTCAGAAGCCCAGGACAGCAGCAGACACCAAGGTAAGAAGGAACTCCCAAAAGGCTCCTGCCTCCGATTCTTTAACAGGAAGCCCTTGGCCTGAATGCCTTTCAGCCTACAGTAGAGCTACAAATCTCTTCGCCTTTCCCCTTCACAAAACAGGGATGCTGATGCTCACCCACCCCCGTGGGGTTGTTGCAAGAACCATCACCAACATGGATAGCACTTGAAAGTGCTAAGAATCATTATCCGTCTCCACCAGGCTCTGGCGGGCTGCTTTCGACCTCGCAGGAACGCCTCTCTATGCAGGGCAAGACAATGCCTGCTAAGAAGCCCCTCGACAGTTGCACAAACTTCTGGAGTGTGTGTTGCCGGCTGTTGGACTATGCACTAGATCTGGATGAGAAGTGGGCATGGAGGAGACACAAGCTCCCACTGTTCAGGGACATACCTTTTATTCAGGGATAAGGCCTTTTTACAAGTGCCGCCGCCTAGGGAGGTACGTGGGGCGGCAGCAAGAAACAGGGCCTTCTCAGTAGTGGCACCAACGCTATGGAACTCCCTTCCCCTTGACTTAAGAATGGCTCCCTCTCTTGAGACCTTTCGGCAAGGCCTGAAGACCCTTCTGTTTAAACAAGCCTTCTGAGTTCTCGGCCTTTTTAACATCTTTTAATATTTTTTACAGGCCTGATTCTTTTATGACTTGCTGCTGCTCTATGCTCTTTTTACCTATTTTTTTATTCTGACTGCTGTTTTTATGATATGTGATAATATGTTTTTATTTGTTTTAAATTATGTTTTTTAATCTGTTGTAAGCCGCCTTGAGTCCCTTCGGGGAGAAAGGCGGGGTAAAAATAAAATTATTATTATTATTATTATACAGCATATGCTTGGCCTGCAGAAAGCTCAGGACCGGCCCATCCATGAGGCCAACTGAGGCCAATGCCTCAGGCAGCAGATTGCTGGGGGCCGGCTTGAGCACCTCCAACGTGTCACCTTAAGGCTTTGCCATATAAGGGGATCCTAACAGGTAACTAATAACCAAGATAAAACCGTTTCAGGACAAGCTGACGTAGACCTGTTGACCTGTATTTGTTTTTCCCTTTCATGGGATGGAGATCTCACATATAAGGACACGTGTGGGTAAATTGCCAGATTTAACCAGTGAGTAAATTTTTACGGCCCTGTTGTGGGAAAGCAGGTTGCGCAGTGTGGCCTTTGCCTCATGCCACACACACAGGCAGCATATTCTCACTTCCACAGCTGGCTGTTGAGCAAAGGAAGATGTTTCTTGGCTGCAAGGAGTAGCCGCTTAACAGGGCTTGCTCTTGAATGACTTGTGGGAGGGGAACAGAACCTCTTCATTTTATGCTTGATGTTTCCCCCTGGCAACTGCCCAGAATACTCCTAAGTACACAAGAGCAGCAAGATATGCAAGGGAGGGGGTTAATCAGGCTCCACTTGAAGCCCCAGCAACTGCTGACAGAGAACAGAAGGTGCAATTCGGTTAATTATTGACGGCAACGGCCACCCCAGAAATTTATGGCTGAATCATAAACTAGGAGCAGCCCACGGAATTGCAGGCTTCGGCCTTGCCAGGGCTTCACGGCATGAAGGTGAATGGCCAGTAACTCAATCGGTTACCGGCAGGGAAGATTAACAAGAGAATTTACTGCACGCAAAAACCAGAAGCGTCCCAGGGCACCAACTCCAGCTCACTTAAACGAGAGTCAGTTACTCCTAAATGCTCCTGGGCCACCATGCTATGCCCCTGAATATGAAGGCCACAGAGGGAGAGGAAGAAAGGTCACAACCAGGCAACTTTTCCCCAAAGCGATGCTCGGCTGTGCAGAGGGCCTTGGTTCTAGGAGACTATTCCCCATCCTACTCTCAGCCCGTGGCTGAATATCTGTGGGGAAAAGGGGCCCTGGGACTGCGGTCAGTTTCCAAACTGCTGCACAGGATCAATGGCTGACGTGAAGATGGCAGGCAAGTCTAGCAACTGGTAGGGGCGTGCAGTCTGGAACAAGGATGGTTCCCAAAAGCAGCGTGGACAGTAGTATCCCTGGGATTTCCTGCACTGCCAGGGAGGGATGGCGGGTGCATTTTTTCCCTCTGATAAGAAGGCCTTGCACAGCCCAGCCAAGAAGATTTCACCACCACAGATTACAGGCCTCCTGGCTCAATGAACTGAATGCCCCCCCCCCCCACCATGTGGGCCACTCCCAAGAACCTAGTAAAACCTAGAGAGTCTTAAAGGGCTTGGGGCTAATCTGAGTAACAGGAATGAGAGGCAGAGAAGGATCGCAGCGTAATCAACTTGCGGCAGGAGTTCAGCTCCAGCTCTGGTGACACCACCCCGTCCCACCCTCTTTGTGCATGCTCAGGCCCCTCCCCCCCCACATTCAGCGCTCTCTCTGCACCATTTATGACCCATGCAGTTTTGCAGTAAAGGGGGAACTAGCCCGGCAGGCCATAAAAGGCAAGAGAAGGCCAGCAGCAAACAGCGTGGCTTCACAAGCAGGAACTAGAGGACTTCCGCAAAGTCCCCTGCCTTTGTCCTCACAGGATTTGCTCTCATTTCCATTTTAGGATGCCAGAGCAGAGGCTGACAATTTGCAGGCCCCGATACATTCGCACATGGGCTACTGACTTGAAAAAGAAATTATGGACTTCAAAGTTGCAAATGAGCCCCTCACCTCTGCAAACAGAGGAATGCAGTAGGAAGCACCTGTTTTTGGGATCGCATTGGTGGATCCTAAACTGAGGGCTGGCACCCACCAGTGAGTCGTGACCCAATTTTTGGTGGGTTGCGAAACTGAAAAGCTGAGAGCCGACAAGGAAAACGTACTGAGCCTCTCATGGAAACCAAAACGGAGCAGCACGAGTGCATTTACTCATGAGTAGGAAAATGTTCCTTGGTTCACTGCGAAGGGGGAATGCAAGGCCACCAGAATGGTCCCAGCTTGATAAACATGGAGCTCAACAGAAGGAGATCTGCCCACCACAGTAAAGAAAGATAAAAACAGAGGCTTGAGTGGCTGGTCAAGTGAAACATTTTTTTTTATCTCGTTAAACTAGGTGGGTCTTGATAGAGTGCCATTTTAGAAGTGAGCCCTGGTGCTAAAAAGTTTGGGAACCACTGGCTTACACTCTTATCCCAGCCATCCTCCATGGACCGGGACAGTGGTTAGCCTGTTTGATCCTGGCAAGGTATGTCAGGTCGAAAGCACGACAGGCTTTGGACAAAAACTCAGAAGCAACCTCTGTGACTCAGCAAGTACCTGCACCCGTTAACTCTGGGGCAGAATTCACTAGGTGGTTCTCTTGCACAAGTCTTACAGGAACGAAGGGAAGAGGAATATTAACACAGAACACAGTATGTTTTTAAAAACATTACTTAATTCAACAGGATGTGAGCATGCGTGGGTGAGTCATGACAAACCCCTGTACTTCAAATTTTATCACTGAGGATATGCCACCAAGACAGTTTCTGTAAAGCCACCACTTAGCTTGCTCTCTCCTGACTGCAAGGAGGTATCTGTGTAGAGGATCGAAGAAGCCCCTTTCCAGTAGCCCCCACTGAACTGCCAGTCTGACCCAGTTCACAAGAGTTGGCAGAGCAGGCTGATGGTCTGCACATACGGTCAGTTCTCTTTGTCTGTGAAGCACATACACCAGCACAAAGGAAGTAGTATAAGATGATGGAGACGCTGATAAGCCTTCACTATCATCCAGCCTCACAGACCTCAAGTTAAGATTCAGGTTCCTAAAGTTCGTAGAGCGTATGGTGAAGAGTATCCCCTAGAACCTAACCCCATTTTTCCCATAGGCTTAATAATTCAGTATCCTCTACTTCAGTAATCACTAGGTTTTCCAGGAAGCTAGCCCTAGTGGATAACAAGAACTGACAGTAACAGGAAAACACTATTCGAAACTTAAGCATCTGGGGCCCCCTTGTGGCAGTCTGTTGTAAGGTCTGAACAGTTATCCTTGATCTGTTTCAACAAGCCTCCCCACATCTGCAGAGAGAGCATGTAGCCTGACTGGGGACTACTGCTAGAACAGATATACCTTATGAATCTATTCAAAATTTACTCATTTTAACCTGATTAAACAACCCCATAAGTTGTTGAATGTAATTGTTCAAATGTCACACATTTGTTGCGATGCCCCACAGGGCCTCCAAATTTGTGGACTTCTGCTTTACACAACAGTGCCACTCACAGGGGTGGCACACTGTGGTTTTCTGCCAGTGAGAGAAAAGAAAGAACCAGCAAGAGGAATGCAGGCTGCGCCAAGGGTGGGGTAGCAGAAAGCAACTCCTTTGCGAATGCTTACTACGTGCTCGACAAAGCACAGCGTTCAGCTTCAGTTTGGAGACTGAAATGCAGCTCTTACGGGGGAGTGAAGGAAAGAGCTGCCCAAGATGAACTGCCCCTCCAAATCAACGCACAAGCCCAAGGCTGTGTGCTGCTAGCAGAGATATCACACTTCAAACAACCTGTACTTGCAAAATGCTGGTGGATGCAAGAAGGCTTGGCGCACGCACAAGACACAAAGGAACTACATGAAGATAAAATGGGGGAGAAGAACTATGGTTGCTGACCAAAGTTGCTTGGAGATGCAGCAGGAGGAAAATGCCACAAGTTATGTACCATTGTTACTCACAGGTCCACATGTGGATTGGCTCCACATGTGTTCAGATGTCATGGAAGCTTAAAAAGAGTTTTTCTTCCACCTTCAGAACATACTAAGTGGTCTTGCACCAAGTCAGATCACTGATCCAATTTGATCGGCGTTTGCTACGCTGACTGGCAGGCGCCGCTTTCAAGGAAGGGTACCTGGGGATTCTGCGCCCCGGGGACCTCTTAATGCAAAGCAGGTGCATTGCTCTGGTCTGCACATACATCCCAGCTAACAAAAATATAGACACGCGCACAGGAATGCAAGAGCGAAACAGAATCCATTAGAGAATGGCTGGCTCGAGGGAGACCATCTCAGAGGCGCTACATCCGTTCAGTGCCCTGGCTCCGATTTACGGCAAGCACACTTGCACTTCCATTAGCTGCAGCTTTCCCCGCTGACCCCCCCCCCCCAAAGCTTTAAAAGGCAGGCTGCGTCTTCAGGCGGGCCAGTCTGAGTGCCTCTGACCTCATTCTGAAAAACTGCAGCCGTGCCTTAGGCTGGCTTGGGACAAAGCATTCCACTAACACTCCCCCTCCTGGAAACATCTGCTCTGCGTACGCTGCCGGGGAGAGGGGGCGGCAGAAAGAGAGGCTCTTTACCTCGATACCACCCTGGGATCTCCACTGTGCTGCGGAGATGGGATGCCTCCCAGCCAGCCATTGCTGCAGGGCTCTGTGGGAGAAAACCAGAAACTCAGGAGAGTAATCGAGCAACCTCTTGTTTTGGTAAGGAAGTTTCTGATCTTTAGACTCTGCTTTCTTGCAAAGACTGGCTCCCAAGATGGCTTAAAACCAGTCCATTCCAACAGAAAGGTACAAGACAGTATATCAGGGATGTACGCATCCCAACTGATGGTGTCTCTGGCAGTTGTCCACATAGTCCAGGTTCTTCACTGACTTTTTTATTTAAGTGAGGGGAGACTTGGGAAAATGCGTTTCTTGTGGCCACTGATTAAACACCCTGGCTTCGCTCCTTGACCCCCCTGCCAACCAGCAGCAAAATAAGTCATCGCAAATATGGAGGAGGACTTCATTTACATCACTTGGACTACGAGATTCAGGTTTTCTTGGTGCCAATCTAGTGCAGCATTTTCACTTTACGTACACTGGAAGCATCTGCTACAGGGTCGGACCAACAGTCCACCCAGCTCAGAACGGCCTGCACTGACTGGCGATGGCTCAGCTCTCCTGAGTTTCAGATGGGAAACTTTCCCTGGAAAGAGTCTGACATCCTGGAGAGCCGCCGTCAGCCAACATGGACGACATTGAGCTCGATGGGCCCACTGCAAGGCAGCTTCCCACGTTCAGGGACTTGAAGTACTGCAGCAATCTCCCCCCAGGCCACGTTGCGGCTTCTACTGACACAGGGCAGCTCTTGAGAGGTCATTGCCCTGTGCAAAGTTTCCTCTTGTCTTCAACCAAGTTAAAAAGCAAGACTTCCCCCCGCCCGCCCCCTAAAAGAAAGAAGTTAAGCGAGACAACCCTGACCACAATGTGACCAAATTAGGCAACCATCTCCAGGATGGATGCTGGATTACTAAGTTCAGACCCATACTTAACCTCGCTGACCAGTCTCCTCTGCTGGAGCCTGTCTGCACTCAGCAACAAGAGCTGTAGGACAGGGCCTGGAGCTGCATACATAAGGGCCCAGATAGTGGAGCAACCTGCTCTGTTCTAATGCACGCAGATATGCATATTCAGGGGTCACTCCACACACACACATAACGATAGCCTGAAAGCTTGCAGTATGAATGACACAAATGCACTGCTTTTTGAGTGTGCATTTTGTGACGCATTTGCCTCTGCACATGTGCTATACAGCCCTGGCAGATATTGGCAATACAGCCCTGGCAATATTCCATGTTGGTTGTACCTGCTTCCAAGTTCTTACAGAGAGACAAGTCCCGCTCATTTCTGCCACAAACAGAAATGCTACTGCCTCACATAATATATTAACGGGAGCAGGGTAGCTGCTATTGCCTCTGGCGCCACTCAGAACGTGGCTGGGGGATGAAGAGCTTGAGGTTCAAAGGCAGAAACAGCTATTGGCAGTTTCCCCAACCTTTATCAGACCCAAGCTTTTTCCAGCTGACACTGCTAGTCAGGAGGTTCTGGCGATCAACCTTTATTACTGCCACAATAGACTGGAAGGATATGGAAGAATCAGCACTTGGTAGGGTGACCACTTTCCCCACAAAAACGCCCGAGGAATTTGGTTTTATGCAACAAGGAAGGCACAGTGCTGACTGCCACCAATGGGTGCTGACTGATCAGGTTTTATTTTTAAAGGAAAAGCTCCCATCCCACAAGACGACAGGCTTCACTTCCTGTCCTGCCCAGGCCCCCAAAACTGGACAGCCAGGCAACAACATGGCCTCTTATGGAGATACTCAAGTTTAGGCACAATGGAGAATCGTCTTCTCACTGAATGGAATGGCTATATATGGCAGAAGCCTTAGGCCAGGAGGCAGAGGAAAAAAAAAAAAGAGAGAGAGAGATTGCGTTTCGCTTCCCAAACTTGCATGATCTATTTTTATACCCAGTGGTTAGAGAATTCCTGTTTTTGGAGGCTTTGGGTAGCATACACAACCACAAAATAACAGGGAAGGGGGAGGGGGAGGAGGAAAGGAGTCAGGGAAGACATCTGCATTCTTGCAGGAATGTCTGTCCTGAAATATGCCCCATTGTTCCACATATGCTGGAAAGTTTTGTTGATCAGAAACCTCTGGCCAAGGGGTTTCGCACAGGAGCTGAAGACGCCTGTTCTTCCATCAGAAATGGAACAGGAAGGGCTGGCCTCCACACTCAGAAGTATCATGTGGCACAGCCTTTCTGGGACTGTACCACTTCAAAACATGGGTACGCGCAAGAGACTCAGAGGTGTGACTAGTCGATGTAGATGCCAACAAGCAGATGGACTGAATGAAGCAGCTTCATGAAACTGTGGTGTCTCTCCTGAACACTCTGCAGCAGTTTTATTCCACCATCTCCACAAGTCTTCCACCTCCCCACACTAGGAAGACCCCACACTTTGCAACTTGGGCCTGAGAAAGGGAGTAAGTTCAGCAAAACAAAAGGAACACAAATGGATTTTTATCTGCCAGGGTTCTTCTGGCTGCAGAAGGCGTCTCCTTGGAGGATTTGGTACATGCAGAGCCCCACTTAACACACAGGCTTTGGCGCAGTCTGCTCTGGAGAACGCAAAGGCTTATCCTCTCTTGCACATGGTTGTCAACAACCTGCTTGCAGGAAGGCCTGTGCTTCCACAAGCCCCTTTCAAAGCAGTGCAGCAGCTGCAGCTGCCACCTCTCCCCCCTCCGCAGTCTGTTCTTGCCTTCGCTTCCTCACCCGCGGTGCAGAACATACCAAGGCTGCAGCGAGTTTCCCCTGTCCTTTTATGGTAGAAAAATGAAAACTGCCTGCCCAGCAGCTGAGTGAGCCGGCAGACGGAAGCTTGCCATTTGTTGTGGCTTTGGCAAGGAGTCAGCAGAGCATGTTCCCAGCCACGCCACTCAGAAGGGCGACCACCACACAGGCATGTGGGAGAGAGGAGGAGGGAGGGAAGACTTCGCCCGTGACAGCTGGCAGCCAAAAGCAAGCCTGACAGGCCAGAAAGCCTAGCACCATACTGCCTTCTCGACCCTGCAGTCCTATCAGCACCTAGCCCATCAATGCCTCCTGCGCTTCACCCATAATCTTGCAGATTTGGGGGCTCTGCCACCAGACCCGGCTTTCTCTCCCCCCCCCACCTTTATTTATGCATTGCTTTGCTTCATGGCCAGTCTGGAAGGCTCAAAATTGCTCTGCTCTCAACTAGGTGTCATTTTTGGTCAGTCCTAATAAAAGCAGCAGTCAGGTGAGGCATTAACAGTTTCCTGCATGAGACTAAAAGGGAGGTGGCAGGCATCACAAATGGTACAGGACTGCGCCGCCACCCCCAACGCTGCCCACCGCCAGCCTTGCCCTCCAGAGGGAGGGAGGCAGGCAACCAACTGGCAACCACATCCCAGCCTGCGCCTCCCGTGGAACACAAAGTGGAGTGGAGCAAGCTTGCCGAGGAGCACAAGGTGACAAGCAGAATTCAAAAACATGTTTTCACTGCTACTCAAAGGGGAAGTGGGTGAGCGAGAATCAGCAGGCTCCTTAACAGCTGGAGGGAAGGGAGAACAACATTGCAAAACCAGAATGAAGCAATTGCCCATATGCTTTGGGGGGTGGGGGGGAAGAGCGTGACCCAAAGGCGGCTGGCTCACGGACCTCTTTTCACAGTGGTGCCTCCCCCACAAGCGGACACCACTTGCCCCCAGAGCTAGAGGAAGACAGCACGAATTAAACGTTTCTGCGACCCTCTGGCTGCCTGCACTTCCCCTAGAAATCCAGTATTCCATACAGATCCTGCATGGATTTTTTTGTGCAGCATCGTCAGTCAGATTATTAGGCTTCCAAACAGAACCCCAAACAAGCATTTTTGCAAAGTGGCAGTTAGGAGAGGGAGCGAGGCAGAGCCCAGGGCAGAGGCTGCAGCCAAGCGGCAACGTACATCCGCTGCAGGTCGGACACCCAGGGCTCCATTCCCTGGCATCTTCACGGGGGACAACCCACGGATTTAATTATCCCCAATTTTGGGTATCCATGGGGGGGGGGGTCTGGGAACAGATACCCTGCAGATGACAAGGCATAACCCA